>NC_057814.1:418175481-418311908 GCF_018294505.1 Triticum aestivum | reverse complement strand
CCCGCCGCCGGAGAATTACTTTTACCGGGATCGTTCATTTTTCGCCCGCGGAGAGCCTAGGGAGGCGGGTATTCCAACATTCTTTATAGAAGTAATTCCCCTTTTTCTAGTGAAAAGGCAACGCTTCTGCAGGTTGCTCCTTGATAGGATTACTCAATCAAAGGACTGCCTTACAAAGTTATGGAACAACACTAAAAATGGTTGCATGCATATATCGATGCAAAGGCCAAATGCATTTTTGGCTCTTATTGAAGAAAAAACAATGATGGTATCATTCATGGCAAGGACCGCTAGACCCTCTCAGTGATTCAGTGTGTGGTTGGTGTCTCTGCTTGTCAGTGGCGCAGATCAGAGAGAGGGGGAGATGAAGGGGAGAACCGGCGGAGATCAGCGAGAGGGAGAGACGAGGAAGAGAAGCGGCGGAGAGGAGAAGCGCCGAGGAACGAGACAGAGAGGGGCACGGTTCCATGTGGTTCCACCAATTCGGCGGTACGAGCGAATTCCGGATATAAAGAGAATATTCGCTTTCTGGGAATGGATGGGTTCCGGTTCCATGTGACAACTAAACACAAGAACGAGAGTCAGGAGCGGGTCGGACCCGTTCCATTCCACCCGGTGACACAAAGCAAACACACCCTTACTACTAGCTAGGTAGTTGCTCAGAACGGTCGAACCTTTTTTTACCTTGGCGCTAACTCCGTCAAGGTGTGCGAAGCAACGACCATGGATGTGGAGTGGCTGTCCTTGTTGTCCCGGAGGACGTAGCCCGGCGGCGTGATCTCTTTCTCCCTCAACCGGACATCCTTCTCCAGCATCTCCAGCACCCGCAACATCGACGGCCGCCGCAGCGGCGTCGCCTGCGTGCACATCAGCGCCACCTTCATGTACCTCACAGCCTCCTCCTCATTGCACCCGTCTTCCATCGCCGGGTCGATCATGTCCCTGAGGTTGGCGGCCTCGTAGAGCTCCCACACCCTCTCCACCAGCACCTTGTCCCCCTCGTCGGATAAATGGAGGCTCCTGGAGCTGCTCTTGCCGGTGACGGTCTCCAGCAGCAACACCCCGAAGCTGTAGACGTCGGCCTTCTTGGTGAGATGGCCGTGCAGCGCGTACTCCGGCGCGAGGTACCCCGCGGTCCCCGCGACGCGGGTGCTGACGTGCGTGGCGGCGTCCGGGAAGAGCTTGGCGAGGCCGAAGTCGCCGATCTTGGCGCCGTAGCCGGCGTCGAGGAGGACGTTGCTGGCCTTGATGTCCCTGTGCACGATGGGGCCGGACGCCATCTCCTCGTGCAGGAACGCCAGGCCCCTGGCGACGCCGACGCAGACGCCGCGCCTGATCGCCCAGGTGAGCCTGGCGGGGTCGCCGGCGGAGGCGAGGAGGGCGCCGTGGAGGCTGCCGTTGTGGAGGAGCTCGTAGACGAGGATGCGGTGGCGGCCCTCCACGCAGCAGCCCAGCAGGGCCACCAGGTTGGGGTGCTCCACGTTGGCGATGACGTCGATCTCGGTGAGGAACTCCCTGGTGCCCTGCCGGGAGTGCGCGGACAGCACCTTGACCGCCACGTCGCCGCCGCCGTCCCGCAGCGCGCCCTTGTAGACGGCGCCGAAGCCGCCTCGCCCGATGCTGGTGCTCCGGTGGAAGTTGTTGGTCGCCGACCGCAGCTCCGCGTAGGAGAAGAGCTTGATCTTCTTCTCAGATGACAGTCCTGAAGCCAAAGGTTAGCCAATTCGATGAATGGCAAGTAAGGTGAGGAATGAAAAGCTGTTGCTTACTGCTCATGGAACGGGAGTAGAGATCGGAGGCGTGTTTCTCTTTCTTGTTGGAGACACGGAAGCAGCAAGAGCAACAAGGCATGGCGACACAGATAATACAGAGCACCAGAGAGAGTTCCTTCCTTCCTAGCTCAGGATTAGACTAACTCCTGTATGGAGATGAAGCCAGCGATGGTGATTGATCAGACATGGAGAAGAAGAAGAAGCTGGTTGAATTGCCGCATCAGGAAAAGTCGAATGTAATATAATAATATATGAAGCTCTCTTCCACCACCGGCCGAGACGGATAGTGACAGGAAATGATGCCTAGCTAGGACTGGGAGACCTTTTAGGAGGCGTTGTGTATGAACGGAGGCAGCATTCAGCAGCCTGCTATGGCATACTTTGCTTTGTTTGATAGCACTAGTGCACTAGATTAAATGGTAGCGGGCGACGTTGACAAGCAGTCAATTTCCATTTCAGATGGCCGACATATAATCAGTTGACCTGCGCACACATGTAGATAATTTGCAGTAGAGTAGATTTCAGATGAATCATTAGAGTTTTTTTTACATCAATTAAATAAATAAATTGGAGTTTTTTTTTACATCATAAATAAATTGGAGTTGATGGTGGTGGCTGTGAGTTCATTCTCGTCTCCACTCCAATCTCCCTCATCCATCTAAACCCACTAGACCCCTTGGGTTTGAAAGAGTTAAATTATTGCTTCGGGTAATCTCACAATATTTTATTGCAAGTCTTTGTTGACCACCGGAACGTTTTCTTGGAATTATTCACATAGCAGACACACGACACGAGCAGGAGTAATACGTTTTCTTAGTACTTGTACCACCTATTTGGTTTCCATCCCCATTCCTTTTTGTTTTGCGAGGACCCATTCCATTGCTTTACACCAGTGCTCACATCACCATGATGATCGCCTTTCATCATTGCTAGACTTCCATTATACAGCTACCTATACCTAGCATTGATATAGGTTGAACCGTTCCCCTCTCTTTTTTGCGGGATATAGCCATGGAGCAACATCCACCATCTATCCGGTACCCGATTGCCATCCCCATGGTTAGGATTTAACTAATATTGTAATTAATAAGATAATCCTCCCTTGTATAACTGAACGTGCGTTGCCAATCCGGCAAGCGTCACGACGGTTTCCTCGCTCCCTATCGAGTGGACGCGTCCCTTCGCTCGCGCCTCCTCCCGTTGTATATAAGGATTGATCATCAATGAAATTCTAACTGATTGGATTCATTTTGCAATCTGTCTATTAACACCCATCACAAAGGAAATTCCATCCACACTACTACTAGTAAAGGTCTTTTCCACGGTCCGTAGCCAGGCATGCCTGCATTCCATTTCCACCTAACAACAAAGTTAATTAACAGTATAACGCGTATTATTATGGTCAAAGCCATTCACCTAACCAGCTGCCTCTTGTAACACTACACTACTAAGGTAGATCAATGCCCAAAAGGTTTGATCAATCACGGCCCCTGCGTGAGCCTCTGCAGCTGGCTCGTGTCGCCCAGCGTCTCCATGAGCAGAGGGGGAGCGTACTGCGCCTCCCAGTCGTGCTCCTCAGCGTCCTGGCAGAAGGACGAGATTATCGTCTCCACCGACGTCTCCACCACGCCGAAGAAGAGCTGAGCCACCATGTACCCAAGCGCCCAGCACAGCTGACGAACAAAAACGTATACACATTATACGATGCCGATCAGCTATGCTTTTTCTTTACCCAAAAAAAGAACACGTTGAGGACGGATAGATGAGCGCAAGGATGCCGCATTGCTTACCAGCACGGGGAAGAGCGGGGACGATATTGAGCAGACCTGTACTTGTGGGTGTCCAACATGAGAAACGCGAACAGCGCGCTGGACAGGCTCATGCACAGCTTCCCCAGGTAGGTTTTCCAGGATGGCCCAGGTAGGTTTTCCTGGATGGTTTCTCATGAAAGGTTTTTAATGAGGCAATAGTAATACAAGCATTGTGATATGTCGTTTTCTCCTTATTTTTCCACTGGGTTTTCGGAAGGAGTTTTTCATGACATATTAGGCATATCTTCTCATTTTTTTCCTACAGGATTTTTGGAGGAGATTATTTCAAGGATGATCAGTCAGAACGACAAGAGAGGATTAGGGGGAGCGTTAGGATTTAATTAATATTGTAATTAATGAGATAATCCTCCCTTGTATAACTGAATGTGCGTTGCCAATCCGGCAAGCGTCACGACGGTTTCCTCGCTCCCTATCGAGTGGACGCGTCCCTTCACTCGCGCCCCCTCTCGTTGTATATAAGGATTGATCATCAATGAAATTCTGACTGATTGGATTCATTTTGCAATCTGTCTATTAACACCCATCACAAAGGAAACTCCATCCACACTACTACTAGTAGAGGTCTTTTCCACGGTCTGTAGCCAGGCATGCCTGCATTCCATTTCCACCTAACAACAAAGTTAATTAACAGTATAGCGCGTATTATTATGGTCAAAGCCATTCACCCAACCAGCTGCCTCTGGTAACACTACACTACTAAGGTAGATCAATGCCCAAAAGGTTTGATCAATCACGACCCTTGCGTGAGCCTCTGCAGCTGGCTCGTGTCGCCCAGCATCTCCATGAGCAGAGGGGGAGCGTACTGCGCCTCCCCGTCGTGCTCCTCAGCATCCTGGCAGAAGGACAGGATTATCGTCTCCACCGACGTCTCCACCACGCCGAAGAAGAGCTGAGCCACCACGTACCCAAGCGCCCAGCACAGCTCACGAACAAAAAACGTATACACATTATACGATGCCGATCAGCTATGTTTTTTCTTTACCCAAAAAAGAACACGTCGAGGACGGTTAGATGAGCGCAAGGATGCCGCATTGCTTACCAGCACGGGGAAGAGCGGGGACGATATCTTGTTGTGAGCAGACCTGTACTTGTGGGTGTCCAGCATGAGGAACGCGAACAGCGCGCTGGATAGGCTCACGCACAGCTTTCCCAGGTAGGTTTTCCTGGATGGTTTCTCATGAAAGGTTTTTAATGAGGCAATAGTAATACAAGCATTGCGATATGTCGTTTTCTCCTTATTTTCCCACTGGGTTTTTGGAAGGAGTTTTTCATGGCATATTAGGCATATCTTCTTATATTTTTCCTACAGGATTTTTGGAGGAGATTATTTCAAGGATGATCAGTCAGAAGAACAAGAGAGGATTAGGGGGAGTGTTAGGATTTAATTAATATTGTAATTAATAAGATAATCCAACCTTGTATAACTGAACGTGCGTTGCCAATCCGGCAAGCGTGGTTTCCTCGCTCCCTATCGAGTGGACGCGTCCCTTCGCTCGCGCCCCCTCCCGTTGTATATAAGGATTGATCATCAATGAAATTCTGACTGATTTGATTCATTTTGCAATCTGTCTATTAACGCCCATCACAAAGAAAATTCCATCCACACTACTACTAGTAGAGGTCTTTTCCACGGTCCGTAGCCAGGCATGTCTGCATTCCATTTTCACCTAACAACAAAGTTAATTAACAGTATAGCGCGTATTATTGTGGTCAAAGCCATTCACCCAACCAGCTGCCTCTGGTAACACTACACTACTAAGGTAGATCAATGCCCAAAAGGTTTGATCAATCACGGCCCCTGCGTGAGCCTCTGCAGCTGGCTCATGTCGCCAAGCGTCTCCATGAGCAGAGAGGGAGCGTACCGCGCCTCCCCGCCGTGCTCCTCAACGTCCTGGCAGAAGGACAAGATTATCGTCGCCACCGACGTCTCCACCACCCCGAAGAAGAGCTAAGCCACCACGTACCCAAGCGCCCAGCACAGCTGACGAACAAAAAAGTATACACATTATACGATGCCGATCAGCTATGTTTTTTCTTTACCCAAAAAAGAACACGTCGAGGACGGTTAGATGAGCGCAAGGATGCCGCATTGCTTACCAGCACGGGGAAGAGCGGGGACGATATCTTGTTGTGAGCAGACCTGTACTTGTGGGTGTCCAGCATGAGGAACGCGAACAGCGCGCTGGACAGGCTCACGCACAGCTTCCCCAGATAGGTTTTCCTGGATGGTTTCTCATGAAAGGTTTTTAATGAGGCAATAGTAATACAAGCATTGCGATATGTCGTTTTCTCCTTATTTTCCCACTGGGTTTTTGGAAGGAGTTTTTCATGGCATATTAGGCATATCTTCTTATATTTTTCCTACAGGGTTTTTGAAGGAGATTATTTCAAGGATGATCAGTCACAAGGACAAGAGAGGATTAGGAGGAGTGTTAGGATTTAATTAATATTGTAATTAATGAGATAATCCTCCCTTATATAACTGAACGTGCGTTGCCAATCCGGCAAGCGTCACGACGGTTTCCTCGCTCCCTATCGAGTGGACGCGTTCCTTCGCTCGCGCCCCCTCTCGTTGTATATAAAGATTGATCATCAATGAAATTCTAACTGATTGGATTCATTTTGCAATCTGTCTATTAACACCCATCACAAAGGAAATTCCATCCACACTACTACTAGTAGAGGTCTTTTCCACGGTCCGTTGCCAGGCATGCCTGCATTCCATTTCCACCTAACAACAAAGTTAATTAACAGTATAGCGCGTATTATTATGGTCAAAGCCATTCACCCAACCAGCTGCCTTTGGTAACACTACACTACTAAGGTAGATCAATGCCCAAAAGGTTTGATCAATCACGGCCCCTGCGTGAGCGTCTGCAGCTGGCTCGTGTCGCCCAGCGTCTCCATGAGCAGAGGGGGAGCGTACTGCACCTCCCCGTCGTGCTCCTCAGTGTCCTGGCAGAAGGACAGGATTATCGTCTCCACCGACGTCTCCACCACCCCGAAGAAGAGCTGAGCCACCACGTACCCAAGCGCCCAGCACAGCTGACGAACAAAAGCGTATACACATTATACGATGCCCATCAGCTATGTTTTTTCTTTACCCAAAAAAGAACACGTCGAGGACGGATAGATGAGCGCAAGGATGCCGCATTGCTTACCAGCACGGGGAAGAGCGGCGACGATATCTTGTTGTGAGCAGACCTGTACTTGTGGGTGTCCAGCATGAGGAACGCGAACAACGCGCTGGACAGGCTCACGCACAGCTTCTCCAGGTAGGTTTTCCTGGATGGTTTCTCATGAAAGGTTTTTAATGAGGCAATAGTAATACAAGCATTGCGATATGTCATTTTCTCCTTATTTTCCCACTGGGTTTACGAAAGAAGTTTTTCATAACATATTAGGCAAATCTTCTTATTTTTTCCTACAGGGTTTTTGAAGGAGATTATTTTAAGGACGATCAGTCAGAAGGACAGGAGAGGATTAGGGGAAGTGTTAGGATTTAATTAATATTGTAATTAATGAGATAATCCTTCCTTGTATAACTGAACGTGCGTTGCCAATCCGGCAAGCATCACGACGGTTTCCTCGCTCCATATCAAGTGGACGCGTCCCTTCGCTCGCGCCCCCTCCCGTTGTATATAAGGATCCCTCCCGTTGTATATAAGGATTGATCATCAATGAAATTCTGACTGATTGGATTTATTTTGCAATCTGTCTATTAACACGTTATCAGCACTTTGCCTAACGGAGAGCGATTAGGCCAGAGAGAACAGCGATGCCTCGCGCGATCCCCGGCTGTGCCGGCGCTACGCTCAAGCAGCGCTATCCGGTGCGGCGGAGTGAAGCATCAAGCCCCGGTGCGGATGGCAACATCAGTCACGGCGGCGACCGCGTCTGCGTCGTACGCGCGGCGTCATGGCGATGCAACGGCGTGGACTTCGCCCCTTTCTTGAGGACCGGCGGCGACTCACGCGGCCCTGCACATGACGACAAGTAACAGAAAGAGAAGACATGCATACATCGGCAAGGGAGAAAGCGGCCACGATAACACTAATTTGATGTTTTTCTTTTCCCTTGTGATTAAACAAGGAATTACTCATGACTGAATTCGTTTTTTCATGAACATGAGCGAGAGGACCCATGGCAGTATGGCACCTTCGGCGTCGACAACAGCCATCCACGACATGAACATGGCCGATGGTACCTTCGGCATCAGCAGCGGTCGTGAGGCGACGCCCAAGATTATAGAGGGGAGGAGATGCCTCTTGTCGGCGCTCTCTACACAGAGGGCGGCGACGCACCAGCCCCTCCAGCGACGACGGCGGATGGCCGGGAGGCGGCCGAGGCCGCTGTTTGGACCAGGATTAGGGGCGGTTGGTCAATGGGGACGGAAGCAGCCCCGTCGCCTCTCCCTTATCCGATATCTGGGGCGGTGCGCGTCTGTGGGCCGGCCAAAGGCCCATCTCTGTCCAAAAAAAAAAATTGAAGTGAGAACGAAAAAACATGTGGGTTATGCCAACTGGTTTGGGTTGTGCAGATTCGGCCCTGGACCATTTTTTTTGTTTTCCTTTTCTGTTTTAGCATTTGGCTATGCAGTTTTTCGCATGTATGTGTATTTACAGTAATTTCATGTATATTACTGTATCGTAAAGCAGACTAGTGTATCAACATATTTGATCAAGCAATTTGATGGTTGCTACATGTTGATGATTAATTTACTAGAGAGTAAATTAATGGGTATGAATATTTCATGCAAGATATGTTGGACATATCGAGAATGAGTTTGCCTGAATCCCAGTTCCACCATAACCGCTCAGGGGCTGCCATAGATGATATAGCGTAGTATGTTGCATTGCACTTCATCTCACATCACCTACACGCTGATCTGTTGGGATCAATAGAGAGTGGTGATGATACCTATAGTGCATAGGGAATGGACGCTCGTCTGATTCCATGACTTCGAGTCAGTGGCAACATACAACTCTGATATGCATCAAAACAACTAAAAGTTGTGATTCTGCAATAGTGTAGTTTTAGATGCCGATCTCATTGCAGAAATGATCTCCACTTCCAATCCTCGTATGAGGATTTTGACTTAACAATTTCGTTATTTGTGAAAGGAAGTGGATACATTGATGAGAAGCAGAGTAATAATGGAGCTGAAAAGAGCAAAAGTTGTTTAAAAAATGACAATGCTAGCAACTCTGGTGGTTGCTATACGAGTGGTTGTATAACGCAAGGACAGGTGATATTTCCAAGCATTTGGTGGATCTGTGTATGCAATCAATTGCCAAGGGCAAAAGTGGGCAAAAGTCTCATGGGAACCAATGTGAAGCTTACTTCACTGAACATAGGGATGATTTCCCGATGGTTGAAAGTTTCCTAAACGTTCCTTAGAACGTTGGCAACCAGTAGTATTCTTGGCGAAAGGAAGGTCCACTACTAAATATCGATGACATGTTCGTGGACTTCACTTCTAGTGACATATATGGAGACCAGATTTAGTCTCTTGGATTTGTCAGACATTGGAATTATGTCCGCAGACATATTACATAGTGTAAACCAAATTATGTCCATCAACATAATATGATAACTATGTCATTAGACATGATGCTTGTGGTATGTCCTTTCACATATATAGTTTATAATGTATGTACTATTTCTATATGAGTTCAGTCAAATGTTCAAATTGGTTTCTTTCTCTATAGAAACCTATTGAAATAATCCAATTGAGAAGAAAATGTGTTAGTAGAAACTGGGTCTACTAACATGATACTAAAGGAGATTAAGTATTTCCAGGCTCTTGATAAGAGTAGTGGAAACATAATGACAATTGTTGGTCGTGATGGGGTAATTGTTGGTTCTGGTCAAGCCATAATTACACTCCCTATGGGTACTATATGATAATCGTGGATGTATCCATGCATCAAGATTCTACTCGTACCTTGTTGAGTTATAAGGATATCCGCAATGGTTTCTATGTTGAAACTCATATAATGAGTGAGGTTGGAAGCCTTCTCATGACTCAACAAAGAGGATTTGAATGAAATCCTAGAGTAAATGTTTCTATATATTGTGGATTGTATTATACATACATTAAATTGGATACGCATTGGCGTATAAGATAATTTTCTAGAATCTCGAGAAGTTCAAGATATGGCATGATTGCCTTGGTCATCCTGGTATTGGCAGGATGAGAAAATTATTGATGGTTCAATTGGACACGATCTAACGGTGTGAATTTTCTAAATTCATTGAATTATGTATGCACGATGTGTGCAAACAGGGAAACTGATCGCAAGGCCATCTTATCTCATGGAAGAGGATGAGCCACTAGATTTCCTTGGATAGGAGATATATATGTGATCCAATTCAACCGTTATATGGAATATTTACATATTTCATAGTGCTTTTAGATGCATCGGTGAGATGGTCCAATGTGTGTCTTATTTCCATAAGGAACCATGCTTTTACAAAGCTTATTGCTCAAATCATTAATTTGAGAGCAAATCATCATGAGCACGGGATAAAATCCATCATAATGGATAATGCTACGAAATTTAGTTCGTGAGCATTTGATGATTACTGCCTAGACTGAGGCATAACTGTGGAGCATATTGGTACTTTGTGTACATACCCAGATTGGTCTTGCGGAATCACTTGTCAAGAGGATAAGTTGATAGCAAGATTGCTCCTACAGAATTGTAATCTCCCAATATCTAGTTGGGGACATTGCAGTTTTATGTACACATATACAAAATTCGACAAACTGCATATTATATGGTCTCCCCGTTGCAGTTACTACGTGGAAATGAGTAAGTACTTCCCATCTACGATAATTCAGTTGTGTTGGATACATACCGATTTCACCACCGCAGCGTACATATATGGGCCCTGATAGAGAAATGGGGATCTGTGTGAGGTACAATTCTCCGTCAATCATAAAGTACCTGAAGTCCTTAGAAGGGGACTTGTTTATGGCCCGGTACACTGGTTGTATTTTGATAAGGACATTTTTTCGGCATTAGGGGGAGATAAGAACCACATTGAATGCCGGGAAATTGAACGAGATGTTAATAGACATCTAGTCCTTTGGTCCACGTATGAATGAATCTGAACTAGAGGTTCAGAAGATTATAAATCTGCAAAGTATCGCAAATAATCTGCCAGTTGCATTTACTAAGTATATAGGTGTCACAAAGTAAAATGTTCCCATAGTGAATGTGTCAGAGAGAGTGGATGTGAGCCATAGGTCCACTCGGCCCCCGATGAGGGGGAGGAATCTGGACACAAGAGGACAAGGCTTCATGGAAGCGTTCAAGGGGAATGAGGAATCCTCAAACAGTAAATGCAGGTCAACATCATCTTGATATTCAACCAAGGGTTGAACGACACCTAAAGGATGTTGGACACATCCAGGACCCAGCACGAGTGTGCACACAAATTTTTGTGGTGGGACATCGAAAGACCTTGACTCAACTGTTGTGGGAAATCACAAAGAGTCAAAAGGTAATGATGAAATCTCCACTATGGATATGGATTCGGGAGAATCATATAATAAAGACTACATTATGTCGACATTTATTTATCCTCATGAATTGCAAAAGACCTTGGATTGGATCTAGAACCTAAGTCCATGCATGGCTGAGTGTCTAAAATACTCTGGTTGATCCAAATGAAGGTAGCAATTAAGGATGCGCTCGCTCTCAAGAAGAGGGGGGTATTGACCTGATCAGTAATACCCACTCCTCTGAATTTGTTCCCTAGGGGAGCAAATGGGTTTTTGTTCATGTGAGGAACGAAAACAATGAGGTGGTGAGACATGAAGCGAGCATTGTAGCACATGGGTTCACGCAGAGACCCGTCATCGTTTATGATGAAATATGTTATCCTATTATGAGTGGAATAAGGTTCCGATATTGATATCACTGGCAGTGAATAATGAATTTGTATATCCAATTGATGGATGTTGTGACTGCATAGTTGTATGAGTCACTTGATTCGGATATCTCTATGATAGTTCCTGAGGGAACGAAGATTCCGAGTTTAATCGCAACATGTGTTGCATCAAATTTCAGAAGTCATTATGACTTGAAGTAGTTGGCAATGATGTGGTATAACCGACTGAGTGAGTTCCTTTGTTAGAATGATTACTCAAACAATGATAGTTGCTCATGTATACTCATCAAGAAATCCAAAGAAGGATTTGTACAATTTATGTGTATGTTGATGATCTGAATATCATTGGAACTACACAAGAGATACATGATACAATCATATCATCTTAAGACGGAGTGTAAGATGTAAGATTTGGTTGAGACCAAACTTTGCTTGAGTTTGGAACTTGAGCGTATTCCTTCAGGAATACTTATTCACCAGTCTACATGTATCCAAAAGATTGTTGAGAGTTCAACATGGATAAGTCATATCCATTAAAGAACTATGGTTTTGAGATCTCTGGATTACTAGAGATAAGGACCCATTAAGGCCTAATGGCAGTGATGAAGAGATATTTGGACTTGAGTCTCCATATCGCGGTGCAATGAGAGCACACGTGTATCTAGCAAACTGCACCAGGCCTGGTATTTCATTAGCAGTAAATTTATTAGCTAGATACAATGCATCACTGATTAAAAGGCGTTGGGTCGGCGTGAAGAATATTTTTAGATATCTTCTGGACACCATAGATCTTGGTTTGTTCTATGAGAAAAAAATCAAGATATGACCATGGTTGGATATTGTGATGCTGGTTATATATTAAATTCCCATAATCCTAGATCACAGACTGATTTTTGTCTCCTCGAATTAAGGTCTGACCTTCTCTGAGAAGTCAAGAAGACATATTTTAGTGGATGCATCCACTAGTCATTCTGAAATCATTAATTTGTATGAAGCATCACATGAATGTATGTGACTTCACGGAATGATGAACTTTGTTGAAAGTTCAAGTGGGATTGGTTGGTAGGAACCACCCACTATTATCTACGAAGATAATGTTTTGTTTGTATTATGCAGATGTAGACAGGTTATAAAGAGAAACACTAGAATGTGTATGGCTCTGAAAGTATCTTCGTCCCCAAAAGTTAAAAAGAGGTGGAAGATAATTTGCAAACAAAGTCAAGTGATAATCCCGATTATCATATTAATGGAACTGGTATGGAATGACTTTGTGTTTTGCAAAATTCAGGAGGAGTGTACTGAACTGGGGACCTGATCTTTCGATGAGAGAGGATAACTACGTTTTTGGGTGGGACTTGACCCTCATGATCCGGCTACCAACCGTACAAGGAGAACCGTACACGACTGATATCCACGGCAATCGCTGAACCAACTCCACGGCGTTATCGACCGAGCCAACGGCGCGATCGACCTATCCACGAAGGATTTTTCCTACAAGCAAATCGAAGAACATGCAAGAAAATAATAGCCAAGCAATCTCAAAATTATGAATATGCTAGATGGAATTAATTTCACAAGATGGGGTTCTGATAGGATGTCTTGACGGTCGCACTAGCCGCTAGGAGCGAAGTCAAATAAAAATAGCAATATAGCTAAACTTCTCTAAAAAAAATTCAGTCTAAACCCATTAGCTATTTATTAACCGTCGTTGTCGCCGCCTTTGATGTCCCGTGGAAAGCCTGGACAACGTGACACGTGCGGAGGCCCATCTTGAATTGAAAACTCCAAGTAGCACCGTGTTGTACGGCTGCCACACATGGGCCTACGGTCCACTTCTTTTAATCTGTAATTAGCATGCATGCTACTCCACGTGGTTGACTCATGGTGAAGCAAATATTTGTTTGTACTGCTGCTTCTACTAGCTGCTACGTCTTTTGTCTGTGCATAATTCTTGCTGGTACATTCTTCAAATCCTTTGTTCCTGAGTATAAGAAAATTACAGCATGAAGACAATATCGTATTCTTGTTAACTGAATTATATTTACTAAAGAACAAAAGTACCTGGCCATTTATTTGTCTCATATGTGCTCTAGTCATAGGTCCAGACGCAACTGTGTCGGAACACATCATAGAGCAAACCAAAAATAGATGCAACATATATAGATTGTTCCAAAGGCGTTAGCTCATGAGGATGTGCTACAATTTTAAACTCTTTCTCATGTCGGGGCATAACATTATAAATATCATGATAAATTTTATCCCTCAAAAATTCTATATATGAAGTTTGGGAACGCAAATGAACTATCTCAACATGCGGTATGTCCAGATTAGAAGTTGGAACACTAAGCGGAAAAATTTCAGAATTGATAGCAAGTATAGTGTGCATAGTACGATCCGTTGATTTAGCCTTCCCATCATTTACTATTTCATCAGGGGTCATAGGAAGCAAGTTGATGGTTTTTCCTTCAAACACAAGAGTATATGAATTTGTTCTACCATGATGAGTAACACTATTATTATATTGCCAAGGTCGACCTAACAATAAAGAACAAGCTTGCATAGGTACAACATCACAGTCAACGTAATCACGATATGAACCAAGTGTAAATTGTACTCGCACACGACGTGTTATCTTCAACTTACCACAGTCGTTGAACCATTGGATGTAATATGGATGGGGGTGTCTCGTAGTGGTGAGGCAAAGTTTCTCGACCATGTATATACTCGCCAAATTATTGCAGCTTCCACCATCAATGATCACACGAACGGAATGCCCTTTGACAACAAACTCAGTTTGAAAAAGATTATGGCGTTGAGGCATCTCAGTATGCCCCACCCGGGCACTAAGTACTCGCAAGGTTACAAGACTTGGGTACTGATCGGCCATCTCAGCATTAATATGTATCTCCTCTGTGTCATGCTCCTTAATGCCATCTGCATTATTAGTGGCAAGCATAGCGCGTGTATCTTCATCCAAATCACTAGCAGAGGAGTACTCACCATCTTCCCGCACAATGAATGTTTGTTTATTTGGGCAGTCCTTCATTAAGTGCCCGCCACCTTTGCATATATGACACTTCATGTCCCTTGTGCGTCTAGATGAAGTGGTGGATGCTATAGACATTGCTTTTGAAGCCTCGGATGATTGTGGAGCTGATTTTAAACTTGATGGATGTGCACCATTGTTCAAGATAGGTGGTGTAGACTCAGTAGTGGATGGAACAGTAGGAGAGGGTGTCCATGATGAGCGGCGACCTGCAGAAAAGTTACCTCGTCCCTTGTTGTGTCGTCCCTGTACTTCCCTTTCAGCTTTACAAGCAAAATGAAACAAGCGAGTAATAGAATTGTACTCCTTATAGTCCAAGATATCCTGAATATCACGATTCAAAACCACCTAAAAATCTAGCCATCATAGCATCGTCGGTTTCGACTAATCCACATCGCACTAAGCCCGTTTGTAATTCTTGATAATAATCCTCTACAGAACTACTACCTTGTTTTAAACGTTGCAATTCATTCAGTTTGTCACGAGCATAATATGAAGGAACATAACGTTGTCGCATAACTCGTTTTAAAGCATCCCAAGTAGCAGGTATATTATTTGCATTAATACGACAATATTCACTCCACCACATGAAAGCAAACTTTGTAAATTCACTAGTGGCTGCCCTAACTCTTTGGTTCTCAGGAATATCATGACATGCAAATTTTTGTTCAACAGAAAGTTCTATTTACCATTGAAAGCAGGTATAGTAAATTTGATTTTGGCACTAGAGTGTTCATAATCTCTAACATCATACCTGGGTTGACCTCGTGCCATACCGTGACGGTTGAAACGTAGTTGTCGATGAGCACGGTCATTGTGGTGGTTGACCATTTGGTCGTCTTCGGTGTCACCAGAATAATCCTCGTAGTTGTCCCCATGTTGCTCGACGCGGGGAGGAATTTGTTGGTGCTGGTTTATGATGGCGGCATCAGTGGCAGTAGCTGGGTGTTGTGGATGACCCATGGGCACACGCCGAGCTCGCGAAATAGCGCCGCCACCCGTGGAGTTGCGAGGATCAACATTGTTGTTGATGGGGGGTGCAGTCCGCAACTCGTCAAGACGTGACAAGATGTCCTTTAGCTGTGTGTTTGCAACACCCTGTGCATCCTCCATGGCCTTGAGCCTTTCTTCGGTCGCAATCTGAGCACCCTCAAGTTGGGCAAGACGCTCGCTGGTGACTTTCACATCCGCGGTGAGACCCTCAAGTGTGGGTTGATCCTGTGTCATTGTTAGCGGAAGAGAAAAAACACAGTGTAGAAACCCTATCAACTAGTAGGATGTGGTGAAAAAAAACCCGCTCACACTCAAGCTTAGTATCAAATTCTTACTTGATCTTACCAATGCAACAGGTGGTGATCGGCGCGCTGGTGTTGGCTTCAAACGACCGATGAAGATTGGTTGGAGCGATAACCAGGACTCAACGGAACCGGGACCTGTACTTATTGGTAGGAAAAAGTGTAGCTTGGCAAAGGCTTCTCAAAATCACAGTATCAGTGGCACAATTTAGCAAAAAGCAATGCAAGTTGAATAATTGCTCAAACTCCTAACTAGTGATGGTAGTCGACTAGTAAGAGAGAACACAATCTAAGCTCAGATACTGAAACAAGTGAGTGGAAACCGATAAAAATATAATAGCTCTAAATAGCTAGATATAAGTGAGGTATAAACACAGTGTAGAGAGAATAGAAAATGTCCCACAACTATTATTTATAGGAATAGAGTAAAAGTTCCAAACAGTAACAGAGATTGTCCAAAGGATTGGAACCGGCCTCAACTTTGCAAAATCTTTCTCTTTTTTTCTTTGTATTTCTTTTTTTTCTTTTTGTTTTTCTTCTCTTTTTCTTCTCTTTTTTTAGGCCGGTTGCTAGCGGAAGTCACGGACACAAGTCAAGTCACAGGAGAAAAAATAAGAAAAAAAAAATGCAAAGCTAATGGACACAAGGTGCTACGGAAGCTAGTTAGAAGTGATTTGCTGTTGAGATTAGCCTGATGGAAAGTGTGGCGCGTGAAGGCAGACACAGATGATGAGATGTCTGGTGACTCGCGCGAGGCAGACGCGTGAGGCGGACAGGCGGCAGGCACATGAATTGGGTGGACTCTGACCGCTGGAAATCTACTGCTAGTTTTTTTTTCTGTGTTTGGTACTGCGTGACGAGAAGATATGTGCAACTGACTCAGATTTTCTATCCGTGAAAAGCGGCGCACAACGACGAGAGCACGGACGAATTTGCGGCGGATTTTCTTATACGGACAAAAACAAGTTCGATCTAGTAGATTTTTTTCTCAAACTAATCTAAACCAGCACTAATTCTAGGATGGATGCAACCAAAAACTCAACTACGCAAGTACTAGATGCAAAAATTGCTAAAGGCTAAAAAGATAGGTGTAATGGATGAACTAATCTTTTTTTTTGGCTTTTTTGTGGGTTGTAGGACTGAAAAAAATCTAATCTAAGAAAACTGTAAATCTCTCACCGATGAACCTGAAAACTGATACCACTTATGCGAACTGGGGACCCGATCTTTCGATGAGAGAGGATAACTACGATTTTTGAGTGGGACTTGACGCTCACGATCTGGCTACCAACCGTACAGAAAGAACCGTACACGACTGATATCCACGGCAATCGCTGAACCAACTCCACGGCGTTATCGACCGAGCCAGAGCCAACGGCGCGATCAACCTATCCACGAAGGATTTTTCCTGCAAGCAAATCGAAGAACATGCAAGAAAATACCAAGCAATCTCAAAATTGTGAATATGCTAGATGGGTTAATCTCACAAGATGGGGTTCTGATAGGATGTCTTGACGATCGCACTAGCCGCTATGAGCGAAGACAAATAAAAATAGCAATATAGCTAAACTTTTCTAAATAAACCCAGTCTAAACCCTAACCTAGATTAGCTATTTATTAACCGTCGTTGTCGCCGTCTTTGATTTCCCGTGGAATGCCTGGACAACGTGACACGTGCGGAGGCCCATCTTGAATTGAAAACTCCAAGTAGCACCGTGTTGACGGCTGCCACACATGGGCCTACGGTCCACTTCGTTTAATCTGTAATTAGCATGCATGCTACTCCACGTGGTTGACTCATATATCTATTACTAGTATTAAACAAGCAAACATATTCATCGCTAAGTACACCCAGCCTAACGTACACATAACAAAACGAAGCGATTACAGCCTCACGATCAGAACCATTTAATTTGATCTAACTATTAAATTATACTAACCCTCAACGAGAATTGCGTTTAGCAATTTGCGTAAGCGGACGAAAACTCTGCCGAACCAACCTTCCGTGCTCCACACCAATACATCGCTTCGCTAATCCAAGGAAAAAAACACAACCTGATTTGCAAACAGATACTACCTGATTGCATGGTAGCGATGCGAGCGATGCGGGGCGGCGGCGACAGCTCAATGCAGGGAGGCGTGGGCTCCGGCGGGACTTGCGTGGATCTGGCGGATGGCAGCCGGATCGGATCGACGACGTGCGGCTCCGGCGAGTCGGAAGGGCGGCGCCGGCGGCTGAGCTCCTCCATGGACTGCTGCAGTTCCAGGGAGACAGAGCTTCGAAGGCCTAGCTTTTCGATTCGGAGCCCCTTC
The DNA here is from genome assembly GCF_018294505.1 of Triticum aestivum. Taxonomy (NCBI): domain Eukaryota; kingdom Viridiplantae; phylum Streptophyta; class Magnoliopsida; order Poales; family Poaceae; genus Triticum; species Triticum aestivum. Next base: position 418,293,748 of record NC_057814.1, on the reverse strand, counting down.
TTCTGGCCTCTTGAGCACCGATCCCGTCATCGTTCCTCTTCTTAGACCCCCTTGACGTCCTGCTGCTGCGGTCTCCACGCCGTCCCAGTCTTGGCCCGGCCACCGGGTCTCCTCCTTCTGACCCTCTCTCTAAGGTATGCACGAGCAGCTAGGTTGTGTGATTGCTTCTTCACAACATCAATTCTCCTCCTTGCTAATTCAATCGGTCAATCCCACAAGGGTGGTGATGGGACCTTCGCAATTTCTGGGCCAGATCCGCCCTGGGTGTAGTGTCCATGGCACGATCATACATGCTGTTGTGTTCCTGGATTCCATCTTGAGAATGATTTGTGTATGATTTGCTATCTTCATCTTGCGTCGTTACAAATTTCGGTTGCTTTTACAAAGAATGATGCGTCATAGCTTGGTGCCTTTTACGAATTTCAGTATTTGTTTAGATCGTACTGTATAAAGTATTGATTTCTTCGCGGCTAGCAACTCCATTAGTGTGTTAAAAATCTTCTCATCATTTGATAGGTAGATTCTAACTGCTGCTCTTCGTAGGTTTTGAAAGGGAGAAGAGAGGTTGAACCATGGGGAAGGGGGAAGAGGAAGGCAGCCGCTAAGCCGCCCACTAGGAAGCGGATGGACAAGCTCGATATGGTCTTTTCCTGCCCATTCTGCAATGATAGGAGCAGCGTTGAATGCCGGATGTTAGTACCATCTTCACGTATTTTTCCTGTCAGTTGGTTGATACTGAATGGCTATCTATCAATTCAACATTGTGTCTGGCCTTCTTTTGTCTTCAGTGATATGGAAACCTGATTGGTGAGGCTAATTGTGAAATCTGACAGGAAAGCTTCAGCAGCCAGCACCACTGCAAATGGTATGTCCAAATCATACATAAAACTGCAGATTGTACCTCCTATAACATAGACGTAGATGCCATAGATGCCATACTAATTGGCTCTCAACTAGAAAATTATGCACCGGGCATCGCATTTGGTTTTGTTCCTTCTCAACCTAATGATTGCAACTCCGGGACAGGGTATAGCTTATGTATACATTTTGTACAGCCATGCCCATTTCATATACTCTTGGGGGTTTAATCACTCTAATCAACTATTATAATAGAGCATAGCTGAGGTAGTAAATCATGCAGGGTTATATGCAGACTCAGTTTCCATTAAATGATGTTTGTACGACAGGCGGCTTCGGCGAGTCGGATGGACAACGGCGGCGGCTGAGCTTCTTCATGGCCCGCTGCAGTTCCTAGGAGAGAGAGCTTCGAAGGTGAGGAGATATAGAAGAACAGAAGGGAGAGGAGGAAGGGCAGGGGCGTGGCGGCCTTGACGGTGAACCTCGGGTTGCGACGGTCTCCGGCGAGAGGCGGCGTGGGGTGGCGGCGCGAGCCTACGGAGCGGCGGCGGCTTGGAGCTGCGGGAGCTCGGGCGTTTGGATGCGTTTGGATCGCAGGCCTAAGGTTATGCATATTGGGTATGTTTTGATCGCTATCAAACCTGTCCATACAAAATATTGCCATGATTTATCCTGCTGTTGGCTAGATCTGAAGTACTCCCTCCGTTCACAAATATAAGATGTTCTAACTTTTTTGTGAATCGGATGTATGTACGCATATAGGATATTTATTATAGAAGAAACAAAAGCATATTGGATCCCTGTAGGTAGAACTATAAGAAGAGGACTGGTCCTCTAATCATTATAGGCCTTCAACGCCAATTTAGGAATTAGGACACACATGTTATGTTTTGTTACCAGCTCATGGAGTTAATTCCGAAAGTCTACAATCCGCATGGTATACAATAATCATCAGCTTAGTCGCTCATGTGTGCCATCGTTGAGCTTGTGATGTCATGGTAAGAGATTTAGTACCATCTATATTTTCTATAGTTATTTTAATCTTTCATCGAGATGGACGAGGGTGATAAACAATTTTTGAGATTATGGTTCCCATTTTTGCATATTGCTTGGCTCTCGACTTAGTGCTTATCAATCAAAAGTTGAATGCTTGGTGATGTGACCTTCCATTTAGATTTCAATTATGTGCAACAGTAAAAGATGCTACACTTGTAATATAGAGCGAATGTAGAGAAAACATTTATACAGATGTATTAGTTATGACTTGTTATAAATATGCCCCACCACCTATGTAATTCAAAACTTTTATACCTACCAGTCCTCTTTTATGCGGGTTTCCACTTTAAGAAATGATTTTAAAATCCGACTCAATAGAAATGAGAAATATGCAAACAAAAGCATATAGGATATTTGTTATATTATGTATTCCTAGGTTAGATTCATTATCTACAACATGTTTCCGATGTAGCGGCAGTTTCATTGTTTCTGATTATAGGCCTCAGATGTAGATATATAGGTCATCATTCTTCACCTGTAACGACTGAAGCGTGAATTCCACATTGTCTTCCCCTTTTTATAAATTGGTTTCTGAACGTAATTATTGCCTTCCATTTGTCCAAAATTGGAAGTATATACAGAAGATCAGAAATCATGGCATGGTTCCTTGCCTGCTTATGTGTACTGTAATTATTTTTGACAATCTGATGTGTTCACGCATCATTACAAGATTCTTTAAAACTACCTTTGTAGAATATTTCAAACCCTGGTCTAGGAGTATTCAGCCAACCATGCTTTCAAACCAATAGAGAATGTGAGAGAAAATATGTTGCTCGATACTGGTGAGGATAGTGCACTATTTTGCTCGATATTGAAGCATCAGATCCTTCTTGTTCTATGCAACAACTAAGACTATTTTTCGCCACTACAGCCATGAAACTTCAACCAATACATATGTGCTCGAGTTGCTTTGCAACACATAATGACCATTCAATGTTTGCAGCAGGTGGTCGCTTTCATGGTTGGAGTGAGCAGCTTGGCCAGGTACCATGCGCAACAATCCCACGGAATCTACCACCCTTCATGGCTGCCAGAGCTGGTGTAGTGTGGCGAAGATGTCGTCAATTGTGGCGACACAAATGGTGAGCGACCAATAAAAAGAAGTAAGATTGCCGTTGATGTTCTTGTGCAGGAGTGCTCCGATTATTGATCAAGGGAGCATTGGTCTGATTTAAGAGGAGATTAGTAGCTTATTTTGTTCACATATGTTTAAGAGGGGACCGAGAAAATTTCTTGCTAAGCTTATAACAGTGTTGCACGGGCAAACTTCTGCCATGAAGAAATATAACTAGAAACACGGTGTTTTTGATTGGGAATGGATGTATCTTCAAAAAGAGCTTTAGCCAAGACGTGCATTGCACGTGCAAGCTTACTAGTGGTGAAGCAAATATTTATTTGTACTGCTGCTTCTACTAGCTGCTACGTCTTTTGTCTGTGCATAATTCTTGCTGGTACATTCTTCAAATCCTTTTTTCCTGAGTATAAGAAAATTACAGCATGAAGACAATATCGTATTCTTGTTAACTTAACTATATTTACTAAAAAACAAAAGTACCTGGCCATTTATTTGTCTCATATGTGCTCTAGTCATAGGTCCAGACGCAGCTGGGTCGGTGATGTTTCTTGTATCATATGTATATGTACTTATAGTAGCTATGTCCACATCACATATGATAACCTGTTGAAGATCTTTGGATCTTAGATATTGCACTCTTTTTCTTTATGAGTTTTTCCTGGATGGTTTTCATGAAATGTTTTTAATGAGGCAATAGTAATACAAGCATTGCGATATGTCGTTTTCTCCTTATTTTCCCACTGGGTTTTCGGAAGGAGTTTTTCATGGCACATTAGGCATATCTTCTCATATTTTTCCTACAGGGTTTTTGGAGGAGATTATTTCAAGGATGATCAGTCAGAAGGACAAGAGAGGATTAGGGGGAGTGTTAGGATTTAATTAATATTGTAATTAATGAGATAATCCTCCCTTGTATAACTGAACGTGCGTTGCCAATCCGGCAAGCGTCACGACGGTTTCCTCGCTCCATATCGAGTGGACGCGTCCCTTCGCTCGCGCCCCCTCCCGTTGTATATAAGGATTGACCATCAATGAAATTCTGACTGATTGGATTCATTTTGCAATCTGTCTATTAACACCCATCATAAAGGAAATTTCATCCACACTACTAGAGGTCTTTTCAACGGTCCGTAGCCTGGCATGCCTGCATTCCATTTCTACCTAACAACAAAGTTAATTAACAGTATAGCGCGTATTATTATGGTCAAAGCCATTCACCCAACCAGCTGCCTCTGGTAATACTACACTACTAAGGTAGATCAATGCCCAAAAGGTTTGATCAATCATGGCCCCTGCGTGAGCCTCTGCAGCTGGCTCGTGTCGCCCGGCGTCTCCATGAGCAGAGGGGGAGCGTACTGCGCCTCCCCGTCGTGCTCCTCAGCATCCTGGCAGAAGGACAGGATTATCGTCTCCACCGACGTCTCCACCACGCCGAAGAAGAGCTGAGCCACCACGTACCCAAGCGCCCAGCACAGCTGACGAACAAAAACATATACACATTATACGATGCCGATCAGCTATGTTTTTTCTTTACCCAAAAAAAGAACACGTCAAGGATGGATAGATGAGCGCAAGGATGCCGCATTGCTTACCAGCACAGGGAAGAGCGGAGACGATATCTTGTTGTGAGCAGACCTGTACTTGTGGGTGTCCAGCATGAGGAACGCGAACAACACGCTGGACAGGCTCACGAACAGCTTCCCCGGGTAGGTTTTCCTGGATGGTTTCTCATGAAAGGTTTTTAATGAGGCAATAGTAATACAAGCATTGCTATATGTCGTTTTCTCCTTATTTTCCCACTGGGTTTTCGGAAGGAGTTTTTCATGGCATATTAGGCATATCTTTTCATATTTTTCCTACAGGATTTTTGAAGGAGATTATTTTAAGGATGATCAGTCAGAAGGACAAGAGAGGATTAGGGAGAGTGTTAGGATTTAATTAATATTGTAATTAATGAGATAATCCTCCCTTGTATAACTGAACGTGCGTTGCCAATCCGGCAAGCGTCACGACAGTTTCCTCGCTCCCTATCGAGTGGACGCGTCCCTTCGCTCGCGCCCCCTCCCGTTGTATATAAGGATTGATCATCAATGAAATTATTGGATTCATTTTGCAATCTGTCTATTAACACCCATCACAAAGGAAATTCCATCCACACTACTACTAGTAGAGGTCTTTTCCACGGTCCGTAGCCAGGCATGCCTGCATTCCATTTCCACCTAACAACAAAGTTAATTAACAGTATAGCGCGTATTATTATGGTCAAAGCCATTCACCCAACCAGCTGCCTCTGGTAACACTACACTACTAAGGTAAATCAATGCCCAAAAGGTTTGATCAATCACGGCCCCTGCGTGAGCCTCTGCAGCTGGCTCGTGTCGCCCAACGTCTCCATGAGCAGAGGGGGAGCGTACTGCGCCTCCCCGTCGTGCTCCTCAGCGTCCTGGCAGAAGGATAGGATTATCGTCTCCACCGACGTCTCCACCACGCCGAAGAAGAGCTGAGCCACCATGTACCCAAGCGCCCAGCACAGCTGACGAACAAAAACGTATACACATTATACGATGCCGATCAGCTATGTTTTTTCTTTACCCAAAAAAGAACACGTCGAGGACGGATAGATGAGCGCAAGGATGCCGCATTGCTTACCAGCACGGGGAAGAGCGGGGACGATATCTTGTTGTGAGCAGACCTGTACTTGTGGGTGTCCAGCATGAGGAACGCGAACAGCGCGCTGGACAGGCTCACGCACAGCTTCCCCAGGTAGAGGATCACGTCCCCGATGACGTTCACCTTCCCGATGCGCAGTATGTTGTTCATTATCAGCCCCGTCGCGAGCTCGGAGGCTTTGCAGAACCCTTTCCCTGTAACCGCAATCTGCACCGGCAGTTCGCGGTGTCAACAAACCGATTTGTATTGGCGCAATTCTCATCAAAGCCACACAAGACAGTTGTAACAAATGAGTAGCTAGGAGGACTGTTGGTGCTTACCACGATATAAGCATTCCGGTTCACTGACTTGATGGTCCAGTCTATGCAGCCCAAGCAGCAGTGAGATGAGGATGACACTGTCTTCCCCAAGCGGCTTTCACCGGTTGAATCAACCCCCTTCAGCCTACGGCGGAGCGCTTTAAGTATACACCGCACCCACTCTACGCTCGATACGACCAGTGAACCTAGAGCCACAGATCCAAGGCTGTAGCGCAGCAAACGCTTCAGGGAAGACACCACAGTATGAAACGGTATGTCATGCTGCATAACAACATTGTGCCACACAATCAGCCGTACGGAAAACAGTACATTCTATTGTTAAAACATGACAATTAACTGGAGTGATTTGCCAGTCTAAGGTTTGTGTGTGGTGCTTACCGATATTTCACCACGCGCCCAGTAGTATGAAGCAACTGATCCAGCAATTACGGTCGAAGAGCATGCGATGAAGAATTGTGTTGCCCAGTAACAGCCAAACAGGTGGAAAAGAATCGCAATGCCAATATGAGGGGCGTAATGGACACTGTACCCACAACAGCTGTCGCAATTTACTTTTCCCAGCTTGAGATCAAATGAGCAGCACTCTGCATTGCAATCATTTTGTAGAACTTGACCAGAGCTGAAAAGATACAGTGTAGCCGCAAACCAGAACATATAGATGATAGCAAGGGCGAAGTATGGTACGACCGGAAAGATGATGAGTGCATGGACTTCACCAATGACCTTTGCAGCCACCTACATACAGTTCATCCTGATGAGCCCTCAGAAAATACAAGCAAGAAATACACAACACACATAAGCTAGCACCCATGCTTTTGCAAAATGCGAACTTTAATCCTGCTCAGCTTATTACGGAAACGGTGTGCATGTGAAGCTAGTGGATTCAGCACCATATGCACCTTTAGGACGGTTGTGGATGTCTCTATCAGTATACGCCGCACAATAGCTATTGAAGTCAGGAAAGCAATGATCATTACCACTGTCATCAATACAGCAGCAGCATGAAGGTGGTTTATTTCCTGGTGAAGAGATGAATCATGAGATAACAAGAAGCATAGCAAAGATAGTGTTAAAAATAATAACAACAGGAGGTACAAGCATACCCGTCCACCTATGCTGACATATGGATCACTTGGACCAATCACAACAGTTAAGGGATCATTGCCAATCCAGCCAGCTGAGTACATAAAATAGTCCAAACATATGAGATTACGTACAAGACGACGTGTCCTGATAAATATCACATGACGTCACTTTGCCACCTATAATAGTATAGTACTTATTATTTAGAAGTCGGGTAGAGCATCCTACCTTTTATATAGAAGAACGTCGTGACTGATATTACAAGGGCATTGAAAAGGATCACTGTTATCCATGGCATCCCAGCAACAAAATAGCGGATCATCGCTAACCAAATCAAAGATAGGAAAAGAGGGAGTAACCCCCCACAAACGATTAACACAGGCCAAGATTTCCCAATATCTGCAACATATCTCTGCAAAATAAGAAGAAAAAAATTAGTTCCAAGATTCTACATATACACAAGCAAGCATGTACATAGCTCTCAATTGTTTTTGCAGGAGCATATCTGTCAAATTGAATCTAACAAATGTAACCGAGTAATATCAATCACATGTGGCTGCTACTTAGTTTTAGCAATACATGTGGCTGCTAGTGTTTCCTTACTGATGGAACATTTAATGTTGTGTAACTTGTAGTGAAATAATGTTGACCCATAGAAGAAAAGTATGCTAAGAAAAGTATATTTCTTGTGAAACAGATAAATGGACCGACACTGCAAGTAGTACCAAAACAAACCTTTAATACAGAAGATTTATAGTTGATGGTATTGTGAATTGTCTTATCTATTAGCATGTTTTCATCAATGCTGACACCACCCATCTGCTGCCAATGTTTCAGAGAGACATTGGATGGCCGTGCAATAAACTGGCAGCTCCAGTAGACTGCAGTGACAGAAATAGATCAAATTAGCGCATGTACTTCACGTTCTCATAAATTGGCAGGATCTTGCTGAGTATCAGAGGACTTGATATTCAATTATTCATGCGAGAGTTACCATTTATACTTGGAAATATGATGGGGTAACATGGACCCTGCAACTGAAGAGAACTGTTTCTCATATCTGGTGTGAGATACTCAAAGTAATCATAGTCCCTGTCGATCCAATCATCAACAGAGAGCCGTATGTCACCTTCCGGATAATCACAAACAAAGTTCAGGCCATCTTCCGCGGGATAGGGGCATTCCATCAGACAGATGGACTTAGCATCAGCTAGATCACTTGTGCTATTTTTTAGCCCACTTTGATACACTTGGTTGGGGTTCACCCAGTAACGAACATCCAGCTCACTCAAATCTGGATCACCGTGTTTGCTGCCACATATGTTCCCTTTGTAGTCGAGTCCATAAGTCAGCCTGCATGATCAGAGCAGAGAAAAACCAAATATAGATGTCTTCACCAACAAAGACCACTATAAATTCCAAAAACAATGAACAACGGCACACAAAATGTTTGTAACAAACGAAGTTCTATTCAGCTTCCACCCTGTCAAATCACCCCTTTCTTTGTGGGGACATGATGTTCCTAGGAGCACCCAACTACAGCAACAAATCTCTGCAGCTCCTTAAATGGGTTGCAAAGATAAATAAATTGTGAAGGAGGGCAATGAAGGCAACAGACCATTTTAAGCATCACTGGTTCACCACGGAACAAACAAAAGGTGCAGCACTTACTTGATGAGTGTCTACAATTGGAGGAGAAAATGTAAGCTAGGATTCATCACCTTGTTTGGCTAAACCCACAATCCTAGAGTTAGTGAGACTAGGGGTTCATTGCATCCAGTGGAGGAAAGCTCCACAATAGGCAACAAGCACTTCATTTGCATTTCCCACAAGCTATTTCTACTGTTAGTTGGAGGTAGTAAACATCAAAAGTGACTAAGGAGCAAAAAGTGGAAGAGCAGGCAAGTTTTAGCCCCTAGGCTGTACCCATCCTTGAAAGATCTAATCGAAACATGCGAGAAATTGGCAAATGTGGCAGACCTTCACCGACGGAATCCACCCAAAAAGGCAAAATTAATCGCAGCTAGGCGGGCACCGACAGCGGCGGAAAAAATAAATGCCGAAGAAAAAAAGGGGAGGTGGGGAATGGAGCGACCTGAGCGGGCTGCCCTGGTTGAACCCGAAGCTGGAGTTGACAATCATGGCGACCCAGAAGGCGGCGAAGAGGGCGAGGAACGGCAGGTCCCGGCACTTGCGGTCGTGGCGAATGATGCCGGCTGCGGCGTCGTCTCCTCCTTTCCCTCCTCCGGCGCCGCCGGCGGAGGCGTCGCGGCCGAGGGCCCCCCGCATTATGCCCTTGCCACAGCCCACAGCTCAGCTCCTCTGAATTGGAGTAGGTCGCCGGCTTGCCACCTCCTTCGGGTTACAGGAGCGAGAGGAGTGGGGAAAGTGCTGCTGCCGCTTGCTAGCTTCCGCCTCACTGCGACTGGCCTGCCACAGTGCCACTGCCAGTGATATCGCAACTCGAAAGCGGATTCAGGGTTTACGTAACCTGACAGCGGAAAGCGGTGGCATCACGGTTTACGTAAATGAGTGGGAAAGCGGTGGGGCCGCGCGTTGCGTCACGTGAAGTCGTGACGGCTCCTCGTCGTCCGCCGCTCCCCAGTCCAGACCAGATCGCCCTCCGCCGCGACGCGATGGTTAAGGCGGTGGTCGCCGACGAGGTGCGCATCAAGGCCTTCGAGGACGGCGTCGCCTCCTCCGGCGTACTTCGATCGCAGGTCACTTCCCTTCCTCGTGCTTTTCCTATCACATCTCAGGCAGAGGCAGGTCGCCGTCGCCGTGCCGTGGGGGTGTGGTGTGGTTTGGTTTCATCGGTTCTTCCGCGTGCAGGTGGGGCTGGTGGTTGGCAAGCTCAGCGCCTCCTCCGACCGCGCCCTCGTCTACTCCCTGCTCCCCACGCCGCCCACCGATGCCGGCGAGCCCGCTTGCTCCCTCCGGGCCGCTGCCCCCTCTGCTGGAAAGGCCAAGTCCAAGGGCGGGAAAGGTGGCGCCGGGGCTTCTTCCGACGCGCCGCCGACGCTCCAGTTCGATGTCGACTGGGTCGCCGAGCACGCCCGACAGGTGCAGTGTGCCAGACCTGGCTTGTTACCGTCTACAAACCTCTGACGATAGTACGATACTAATAGCTGCAGCTGTAGGAAAACAATAGAACCCATCAAAATTTGCAAGTGAGATCTTTGGTTTCTTAGATGACATTTTATCTTTAGTACTCTCCTGTAAGTTTCAGACTGTAGTGTGGCAGTCCCAACAATTTCTGTCCAGTTCGAGTTGCTTGCGCAACTACATTGAAAATTTGGCCATATCTTTGCTCGAGATCATACTACAGTAGCACAATTTTATTTGGTCATGTCGACTCGGAATAACTACATATTTGATAATACTGGTGAATCTTCTTACGGTCTGCAGGCCTCAAGGATGCTCCTTGGAGGAATGAGTGTCATAGGTATCTATATATGGTCTTCTGAAGGCTCCTTCAAAGCTACTCCTTCTGCTGTTTTATCACAGGTACCAACATTTCGCCTGATGTTTCATCACAGGTGCCAACAATGTCCTGAATAGTGGCACTAGTGTTGTAAACTAGCTCGTACACGGGTTTGCTATTTGGAATTGAGGGTATGTACCGAAAAAGGCTTTTGCCCCACTTTATATATAAAGCAATGATCATCCACATCCAGGTACAAACGCACGCCACCACAACACACACACCCAAGACAAGATACATAGGCGCTGAGCGCAGCGATACCACCCCTAGCACTACAAGAAACACTGGGGTCCTCCACCGTGAACACGCCACCGTGAAGGGATGAGGCCACATATGACGAACCGAGGGCTCCCAAGGCGGCGCCTTCAGGAAGGTTACGACACCATAGCACCGCCACCGCCCGACCCGAGGGTCAGAGTTTCCCCTGGAGCAACACGACGGGCAATGAGAGCTGCGATGACGCCTTCAAGAAGGGAACGATGTTCGCTGCCGTCGGTCCGTCCGAAGATAGACCAGGTTTTCACCCTGGCCAACACTCACCGCCACCAAACGCCACACCCTGGCGACCACGCCGCCCACACGGCCATGGCCACCGGGCAGCACCAAGCCGCGGGCTCTGCCCAAGAGCACCGCGGTACCACCACCAGGGCCGCCGCCCCGATAACCAAGACCTTGACACCACCTCGCCTGAGCCTAGACGCTATCCCCACCAAAGATACGAGCGGACGCCGCATCCCCGGGCGGCCCCAGTGCCGGGACCAAATAAGCCAGCCAAAACTAGCCTCCATCAACCCGTCCTGCCGCACCGGGGCGCGAGACGAGCTCGGTCTGCTGCCGGGCACAAGACAAGCTCGGTCCTGCTGCCGGGCGCGAGACGAGGTCAGTCCTGCTGTCGGGCACGAGACGAGCTCCGTCTTGCATCATCGGCCGCGAGACGAGCGATTGACCGCAACTGGGAAATGACTGACCCAACGACGAAGGTAGCGCCCGGACAACGAGGGAAGGGGTCGAAGGCCGACACAGACCGCCTACAAACGGCCGACGCCGGAAGAAGCTAGCCGCCGCCGCAGTCGATCTGCCACCACCACGACACCAGCGTCTCCACACCCTGGCCAGATCCGCCCGGAGCCCCGCCACCCCGCACCGGAGCAACGAGGACACCAGCCGCAACACCTCCACCTCAAAAGGGCCGCCGGCGACCCCAGCCAACGCCTACCCACCCCATCCATTGGATCTACGCCAGATCCGCAACCCCCGCCACCTACCACCAGCCAGAACAGGGCAGGGGGGCAAGATCCGCCGCCAGTCCGCCCTAGGGCATTGGAGCCCCGAGCCGCGCCGGAGGGAGGGGATGAGGCGGCGCTGACAACCACAAGGCGCCGGGAGGAGGGGAGGGGGTGGAGCAGGGCAGGCCCGACGCCCGACGCCACCAGGCAGATGGGAGGCGCCCCGCGAAGCCCCCAGCTGCGTGCGGGAGGAACCGCCCCGCCGCCGCCAACGCCGCGCGGCCTTCGGCCGGCGACGCCCTCGGTGGCGGCGAGGGAGGGGGCTGAGGCGAAGGGAGCTGGGAGGCGGCGCTAGGGTTCCTCCCAGGGGCGCCCGCGGGAGCGCCTCGGGGAGGGAGGGAGAAGCAATATTTCAACGGTTGTCATACGGGTTCCATCTTGAGGGTATGTATACATATTTATATGTTAACAAAACAAGTTTCCGAGAAGATATAATGGAACTCAAGTTCCAGTTTTTTTCCATAGCACCATAGAATGGAGAGAATTTTACCAAGTTAGGCTTGGTGAATACTACGTATTAGATGTTCCATTCCATGCTATATACTTTGTGATGAGAACAAAAATAGAAAACAATGCTAGAAAGTGATCAACGCCTGTTTACTAAAATAGATATCCTCATGTTGGCCTCATCACTTTTATCTTTCAAATAAAGCTCGGCCATTAACCAACCTGATGTACCGACCTATGCCTGTTACCTTTCTGTACCTGGCCCTTCTACCGCCTAGGTTTTGTGGTCTTTGCTTAAATAATTTTGGCATAATATCAACTTGAACAAACGGGCAGGCTACTTTTACCTTGTAAACTGCCTTTCACAATGCCATAATGACCTTATTATTTAGAACACTGACTACTAACTTCTTTTTTGATTTATTTGTTGAATTCTGGGGTGGGGGCACATTCTGCTGGTATTTGTTTTAGGATCTTTTGGCATTGTTGTCTGATCTTTTAGTGGTGACTTGTTGATTTTTTTTTCTCTGTACTACCCTACTAGGACATTTTCATTGTACAGATTAGCAACTGATGTTATTTCCCAGGTTATCAGAGTGGTTTCTCAGTCAGTTCCCTGGTACGGCAGTGACTTCGATGAGAGGCTGCTCCTTCATCTCTCTTACAGCCCAAGAAGGTGCGTATTGTTTTTTCTCTAGTACTTTGGTTTCCTTCCCCCTCCCCCGATAAATCAATGTATCATAATCTTCTTAGCACATTGGTCATGCTGGACCTGCTGAACTTGGATTTCGACAACTCTTATTTGTTCTTTTCTTGTTTGTTTAACATTGATTGTCCTAATTTCTGTATGTCAATAAATGGTATTGCCCTTGGAAATCTGTCGCGCGCAGATACTGTTAATACAATGTATCATAATGTTCTTAGCACATTGATCATGCTGGACCTGCTGAACTTGGATTTCGACAACTCTTATTTGTTTTTTCTTGTTTGTTTAACATTGATTGTCCTAATTTCTCTATGTCAATAAATGGTATTGCCCTTGGAAATCTGTCGCGCTCAGATACTGTTAATACACTCATAGGTCATAACATAATTTTGATGTGTTACAGGTGGGCCTGTCGCATATGTGAGATGGCATCAGGAAGTCTAAGGCCGTGTGACTTCAAATATAGCAAATTATTAGCTTCGCTTCAAACTTTCAGATGCACATACAATTTTGAGACGAGGTACTTGCAATGCTGCCTGATACTAGTAGCTAATCAATCCTTGTGTCATTTATGTCTCAAAGTCAGAAGGGGTGTCATTTTAAGTTAACTAGATTTTTATTAAATATATTAAAATACAGAAACGAGCCTTCCCTGGACCCTGCGCAAGCAGGAGCTACGTGCACCAGGCTGCCCCTTTTTATTATTAAAATTATAAAATACAGAAACGACCAACTGTGCTTACCAGTTATCAGTCATGGTCGCATGTGCTGTAGGCTGTAGCAAATCCATGAATGTCATGTCCCGCATTCTGGACTGATTACTTACAATATGTACTTCCATAGATTGACAGTTGTTCAAGCTGAGCCTTTTAAGAAAGTTATTTCGAAGGCAATCAGTCATCTCACAAAGGAAGTGCAGAATGCCAAAGCCTTAATTGATGGAGATCTGGTAAATTAAAACCGCTGAACCTTTGTTTCAGTTGAAGAAGCACAACGAATTCCAAGCTATTTCATGGTGTAATGTCTAATCTTGTTTGTGTTTAACACCCACTTATTACTCTTCATATTTTCAACTAGTTTTCGGATGATATGACCATCACTTCAGAGGGCCCACATGAAGTCGATTTGCTTGTACCTTTCAAGAACAATTTGCCTGCCGGAGGTGCTCAGCTAACGCTGTTTCTGTTGTATTGTATGGTTGATTTCTCTTGATATAACTATGTGAGCTTAATAGTTAGTGCTTACACTAAAGAATGCAGTTTAGAGGGAGTTGCTGGGTTGCTTCTCTTTGCTGGATCTGTCAGTGCGTTGGCATACTTAGGCCCAAAAGAATCAATTTCAGAAGCTATATCTGATCTGAAGGTATTAATGAGATAAAATTTCCACTGTTATTGGCTAATCTCTGTGCCTTGTATTCTTTTCCTTGTTACCTATGTAGTCTCCATTTTGTTATAATAGCTTTGCATACAACTGTGCAAGCCACGAGCTTGGAGCCGAACCACCAATTTTATACCAAATATGAATTGAAGTAAAAAGAACTTATGATGTTGAAAATGTGAACAGGCATTTTGGTTGGCATTTCTGTACTGGCTTGGGAATTTTGAACCCTTTGTTTAACTATATATAGCATGATTGTCTGTTGTTGTAATGTAGAACTGTAGATTTTTTTTGTTTTGATTTTTTAGTGATGGTGCTTTTCATTCGTACTGAATTTATTAGCAAGTTGGCACTATAGTATTATTGCCCCTCATTATAGTTAAATTGACTCTCCAAAGAGTTAAACATGACAAATCTATCCTGAATGGTTTATTTATAGTCATTTTATAAATGCAGTCATTTTAACTTAGTGGTTAAATTTGTGCAAACATATTTTTAATGGTTAGCAAACTAATAGTATTTTATGCTGCCTTTCTACCCATCCTACCCGTATTAAGGTGGACATCATTGCGAGCCTACGAAGCAGATTAGATATCATCCTTGATGAGGCAGATGATGACTCTACAACTAATGATATGGAGAATTCAGCATCTCAGAAGGTTACCCAAGTTAATTTTCATGAGCTGAGGTATTTCTTATCATCTAGGAATATTTCTGTTTTGAATAGAATGATAAGTACACCCACCATATTTTACCATTTTATAGAAGAACCCTAAACCCTCCTTTGCTAATGTTTCTACATCGTATTAAACTGCAGACATTTTTTACCTTCTGATTGTAAGGGAAAAAACAAATATGTCACATTTCTTTATTTCTTCAGAGCATGTCTGTGATGCATTTTTTTTTTGTCTATGCAACTGATCACATCCTTTTCTTTTTGCAAACAGAGAACCTTATAGTTTCTCATTCCCTAGAAGGATTCTGATTCCTTGGTTAGCTGGCTCCTATATTTGTGACTACTTGCAACAATCAGAAACTACAAAGGTGCTTATGTTCTCTCCTAGCTATATATAGTCTGGATGCAAGCCCAAAATACGATATGTTTTACTTGACGCACCCTTGTGTGTGCACGCTGCCTGCAGGATGCAATGGAGCGCTGCAAGGAAGTGATATCACTGGAAACAGAAGTAGAGAACTCAATCCTAGAACCAGAAACCGCATCATCTACCGTCACACTAGAATCGTTTTGGGATGTGGTGCCTGGAGCTTCGTCACGTGCGCGGGCGGGGCCCAGTCTGAAAGATGTGCGCCCTGAACAGGCGACGGGTTCAGGGAGAACGCAGGGCAACAGTTTCAGCATCCTAGCTGCCTTGTTTGTGCTCCTGGTCGCTCTTCTAGTTGGATTTATGTTTGCGTTCCCTGCCAAGTCGAAAACCTGAGAGTAACTCATGCTGCATGAACCGAACCAAGTTGACATGTTTCGTGTATCTTACATTTTGTCCAAACCTCGACTCTCGAGGTGAAAAGTGTAGAGTTTCTTCCGTCGTGAACGGTTTGTGGGTGGTGCACATACATGAACATGTTCCATCCTTTTCGACGAGAGGGACAATTGGATGGAGTATTTTTGAGTGATGTAAGCCCTGCCGTCGTTTTCATTGTTTGGTCATTGAGATGTGTGATGCCTAGGCTGGGCTAGGCTCACCACAGTATTTGGTGATCGTGCAGAGTCGAATAATTCTCTCTTTTCCAGTTTGCACCCACTAAAAGAAGAGAAGGGCATCTGACGTGTGAACAGATGGACGGCTCGTAATCAGTCTGTCCCATTTGGCTGGCCAGCTTTGGCATCGGATGTGTTTTGTGTTGGCAGATTAATCATTTGTGCTGATGCTATATCGGTGAGTGTTGGCCTTGGGAAGTAGGCATCTGACTAAAGAGAATCATCTGAGATCAAAGTCAACCAATGTTAACAGGCAATTATCTGTTTCTCAGGTTGGGCGTGATTTTGACATGTCAAAATATCTCTGTCTGCAGCTTTGAATCTCATCTAAATTTATGCTTTTGCTGCCAACAGGAAAACGCCACCAAACTAGAGTAGCTTATATTGATGCGTGCAGGCAGTTAAACTAGAGTAGCTTACAGAGCATGCAGGCGGACAGACGCTGACTTGGGCTGCACTGCCTGCCTCTTGGCGCGCCCATGGGCCATCAGGAGTCTCTTCTCCTAGGCACAGCTAAGTTCACATACTTGTCTCAAAAAAAAAACAAAACTAAGTTCACATACGACATTTCTCTCTCAAAAAAACAAAGTTGACATACTACATACAACGTGACATATGTGGCTTGCCTCCAAAAAAACATGACATATGTTGTAAGCAATCCAAACTATTAAAAAAAAGTTGACATGCTACTTTTTTTTAACATAAAGTCGACATAGTACTAGTACATAGCAACGCCCGTACTCAGGTATAGCCTATAGCACAGTCAACTCTCGGCTCATCCTCTCCTCACTTGGATTTCTTTTCGAAAATACTGCACATACACTGCTTCATTATTTTACCAACAGATGGCTTGTTGTGATTGCTACCAGTTCAATACTTCATACATACATTAATTGAGCACAGAGAATTATCTGTTGCCACTACTAGTTTTAACATTCAGGTTTTTTTTTTCTCAAATTCAACATTGAAGCATATGACCGATTTGAGTAAATAAAAATGTATTTGAAAGTACTCCCTCCGTTTCAAAATAGATGACTCAACTTTGTACTAACTTTAGAGTATATGATTTGGAACGGAGGGAGTATAGATAAAGTTAGTACAAAATTGAGTCACCTATTTTGGAACGGAGGGAGTATATGATTTGTTATACCCCCTCCGTCGAGATGAGTAAGTCATCTTAGGTTGTGCACCGTGACCAAGGAGCGGGGAAAATGAGAGACATTAATATTTATTTGATAATTAATAGCATTGCATGGAATGAACTAACCACTGCATGTTGTGTTTGGTAGTCTCAATTCATTAAAAGCATGCACACCCCTCATCTTTTATTGGTTGATATGTCAAAAACAAGAAACGAGGTAGAAGTTAATGCACAACGCCTAAGTGTTTTGGGATTATTTGGTTTTCGTAAGATGACTTACACACCTAGACGGAGGGAGTAGTACATTTCTGATGGAGTGCTTCCTATGCCCATTAGAGCCTCTCCAACAGTAGTCGTGCCCAAAAAACTGCATTCTGGTCTTTTGGGCCCAAAAATCGCCTCAAACGCAGTCCTATAGTTATGCCCTAACTATTGCTACAAGTTTTGAATATTTGCATCACCACTAGCAGCCCATCCAAAACCAAAAACGATGCGGGGGGAGCCCCAACCGTCTAAACTGAACATTCATCGCCCGCCGACCATCCCTACCCCACCTCGGCGACGGGCGATTCCTCGTCGACTACGACCCCCTCCGTCGTCGCGGAAGCTTGAAACGCAACCATCGATTCCGGCCATTCTCTCACCCCTCCGCCGACTGAAATGGTCATCACCGCACCGCTGTCGGTTGTTGAGGTCAATTAGCGGCCAGGAGACCTCCAATCGATCGACGCTACCACCACTAAGTTGTCGTTCCATTTCAGAGCTTTCGGCGTCCTTGAGCGTCTGGTCCCTCCCGATGTCTCTCCTAGGCAGCCCGGCGGCCGTCTCGGCCCTGACATGCTATTCCGACGGAAACCAAGCTTGGTGCCTCGACGACCATCGAATCCGCCTCCTGGCCTACCCACCGTAAGATCCTTATGAGAGCATTCAAGCTCAAATTTAGGTCACCATTTTGTGGTCTGCTGGAAAAGCATAAACACTTTTTAAATGATCAAAAACCTTCTCTCTTCACCCCTAAAACAAGTTTTGTCCTGCTCCAGTGAGGAAGGGGCGATGACGGCGGCGTGCCTTCGTCTCGCTTTAGTTCTTGTAGTCATCGCTAGGTAGTCTACGGATCTGGATGTAATTTTTATTATTTCTGATGTTCGTTGTACTGACATGATTGAAGATGAATAGATGGAAAATTTTCTTGGAAAAAAAAACAAGTTTTACGGCACCAAGTTTATTGGGTTGCCGTTGGAGATGATCTTACTCCTACGGAGTATGTTCACAGACTGCCTCCCCCTATAAATCCGCGCCACATTTGGCGCCTAAGTTAACAACCTCAGCACCCCACTCGAAAAAGATGACGTCTGCACCGGCCATGGCCACCACGGCGCTCTCCGATCCGGAGGCGCTATCCGGCGAAGGAGGCACCAAGCAACCGCTCTCCCTGCTTGAACGGGCGCGCGACAACCTGTCCTTCCGGTCGGCGTGGTCGGAGCTGAACGGCGCCATGGGTGACCTGGGCACCTACATCCCCATCGTGCTCTCGCTGGCGCTCTCCCGCCACCTCGACCTCGGCACCACCCTCATCTTCACTGGCATCTACAACGCCGTCACGGGGCTCGTCTACGGCGTGCCCATGCCGGTCCAGCCCATGAAGGCCATCGCCGCCACCGCCCTCTCCGACCCCTCATTCGACATCCCGGAGATCATGGCCGCCGGCATCCTCACCGCCGCCTTCGTCCTCCTCCTCGGCGTCACCCGCCTCATGAAGCTCGTCTACTGGCTCGTCCCGCTCCCCGTCGTCCGCGGCATCCAGCTCGCTCAGGGCCTCAACTTCGCCATGGCCGCCGTCAAGTACATACGCTACGAGCAGGACCTTGGCAAGGGCAAGTCCGCGGTGGGGAAGCTTCGCCCATGGGCCGGGCTCGATGGCCTCGTTCTCGCTATCGCCGCCGTATGCTTCATCGTCCTCGTCAACGGCGCCGGCCAAGACCACGTCCAAGGAGCCCAAGAAGAAGAAGATGGGGAAGGAAACAACAGCCGTTCTTCCGGAGGCTGGCGTAGCTGGAGGCGGCGCTGGGCGTCGGCGATCCCGTCGGCGGTGATCGTGTTCGTGCTGGGCGTGGTGTTCGCCATCATCCGGCATCCGGCGGCGCTGAGGGAGCTGCGCGCCGGGCCGTCGAGGATGCGGGTGGTGCACATATCTCGGGAGGCGTGGAAGCAGGGGTTCATCAAGGGCGCGGTGCCGCAGATCCCGCTGTCGGTGCTCAACTCGGTGGTGGCGGTGTGCAAGCTGACGCGCGAACTCTTCCCGGAGAAGGAGGCGTCGGCGACGTCGGTGTCGGTGACCATGGGGGCCATGAACCTGGTGGGCTGCTGGTTCGGCGCCATGCCGTGCTGCCACGGCGCGGGTGGGCTGGCGGGGCAGTACAAGTTCGGCGGCCGCAGCGGCGCGTGCGTGGCGGCGCTGGGCGGGCTGAAGCTGGCGCTGGGGCTGGTCCTCGGCAGCTCGGTGCTGCGCGTGCTCGCCAGCTTCCCCGTGGGGCTGCTCGGCGTGCTGCTGCTCTTCGCCGGCGTGGAGCTGGCCATCGCCGCCAGGGACATGTCGTCCAAGGCGGAGGCCTTCGTCATGCTGGTCTGCACCGCCGTGTCGCTCGTCGGCTCCAGCGCCGCGCTGGGCTTCCTCTGCGGCATGGTGGCGCACGGCCTGCTGCTGCTCAGGGCTTGGACAGTTTCTTCCATGTAAAAAAAAAGCAAACTTTACACGAATGTATTCGATCAAATACACCAAATTGATCGTGTGTTCAAATATTATTACAGTTCGTCTCTAATGCTCTTGAGAAACGATCTGAGCTCTCTCGCCTTCCTCTCATGTTCATCATCATCAGGACACACGACACTACTGTCAGCTTCACTAATGTCTATTGCATGTTTGCCATGCTTACCATTCCTTCTGTCAACAACCGGTGAAGGAGATGACAGATCAATGGCACCAGCTTCTGATTCTGCCAACAAAACAGTCGGTACATTACTTCCGCCACTGGACATCCGAGGGCCATTGATGACTGGTGGCGATGCTTCCACCGGCGCACAACCATCACTTGCACCAGCTTTGTGCCTGTTATCTGAAACGCCCAGCATGCTGCTTTTCTCAGGGAAATTGCTTAAATCTGTCAGAGCTCTTCGTTCAGCTCCGTCATAAGGTGGCAAGTCTTGGAAGCGGCAAGGTTGTCGTTCAGCAACTGGAGGCAGGGGCGAGGACAGATCAATCACGTCGTCGTCAAGGGTAAAACTCGGAGCATCACTTGACTGGGTGCTACTTGACTGAGTGCTATTTTGTGACTCAGAGTTCTGAGCATCGCTTGACTGAGTGCTATTTTGTGACTCGGAGTTCTGAGCATCGCTTGACTGGGTGCTACTTTGTGACTCCATCATACCGCTCAGCAAATCAACCCCATTCATCGCAGCTGTGGTTGATCCAATGAACTTTTGGGACTTGCAGGCCCGGAGGGGCGGAGATGGAGAAGACAGATCAACTATATCCATGCTAGGTGCCACGCGGTGTACATCTCCTGTCTCAGGACAATTGCTTGCAGGCGGAAACGTGGCGCATTCAGACTCAATACCAAGCATCAATTCTTGGAGCCGCGCATCAACATCTTTTACTGCAGCTTGTGCTGATTTCTTTGGCCTAGCTTTCCTCTTTTGCTTCTTCTCTTCATCCTTCTTTTCCAAAAACTCGGTTATTTTTTCTGGGCACGCACTGTAATTGCACAAGTAGGATACTTCAGAAGGTTGACATTTTTATACTATGATCGTAAACTAAGATATTGTGCTGTTACGGTTGAACTTCTGTACTTGTAGTAGCCACAGTATAGGACTAGTGTTTGGCTATTGCAGGATAGAATACGAGAAAAGAAATCATTACGACCTTCTGATGAGATCCCCTGGAACAACTGAAGATTGGAGTCCATGCATGTTTCTCCATGAAACCTCATAATACTCACTTCCATGAACTTTTCGTTGCTTTGTAATTGCCAATACAGGGCATGGTACTGGAATCTGCAAATTAGACGCTTAGACTTGATAAGTAAAACTAGAAAGTATCCTCAACAACAAGAAACAAGAATGTTTACTTCAGAAACATCCTGAGCATGCAAAGCTACTACCTCACTCAACAATGGTTTTATTCCTAGAGCTGAAGATGTCGAGCGAAGATTTGAAAACCTTCGAAGTTCTCTCTCAGCTATCTTCGGAAGGATGTATTCATCTGCAGACATATTAAAGGGCATAAATAAATAGTTATGCTGCCTTCCTATGGCCGCTCAATCCAGACATAACAGGTTAAGATGTCAAATACCAGTCTTCTCTGGGGTCCATTCAAAATATTTCTCACAAATCTGTTGGAACTCTGAATGACGAAATGGGTGCTGGCAGCATACCCTATAGACAGAAAACAATAGTCATCAATCAACAGAAGGACAGAAAAATAAAGCAGAGGACAGTTTCAACGGTTTTATGTAGCTGAAACTAAAAAACCACACAAGGCAGTAGTACACTGATAAAATAATTAACTACCTCCGCACATTTTCCGAATCAGGCAAATGGCATTTTGGCTCCAGAAATGCGTTTATTACCTCACGGAATTGACCACCAGAATCTTGGCTCATCCCAACCTCTGTAAGAAAAATACAGTGCATGATGTGCCGTACAATGAGGTTGATATAGCTGCATAGCCACATAAATACAGAGTAAGAACTTGTTTACCAGAGGTACTTGTTTTTGTGCATATGTCACCACCCTTGTTTTTGTCAATGCCAGCCTTTTTCCCTTTACACTTTCTTGTAGCTTTTACTCCATCAGATAAAATCTGATCCAGGATGGAATCATCTCCCGCAGATTTGACAAGACGACATGCTGCTTCCTGAAGCACTTAAAAGAACCATTACAGACTATAGAGTTTCAGATAGTAAAGTATAAGAGCAAGTGCAATGCAATCACACTAAACAAACTTACTGAGTATTAAGATTCAGCAGTCCAAAAATAGAAACTATCCATTTGGTACTTACCAGGCCAAAGCCATGAACTCCATTAGAATAATCACAACCAAGAAGCAACGCAAATGATATCTGGAAGAGTTAGAACCAGGTCAGAGCAGATCGAATATGTACATTCTCGGACTAGAAACCAGGAAGCACTTTGAAACTCTGGCTGAAGGAGAAGTATAATACTCAAAACTGAGTCTTCTAAATAGTTTGGAGGCAGGCAGCATCATGGTATTGTTGTTGAACAATGGGACAAGGCAGCTTTGTTATTTGTGCAACTTCCAGTGATCTCTAGCTAACTGATGCATGCTAGTTCACTGGCAAAATTTTCTAGTATAAGGTCACAATTTTATTTGGTACCTCCTCTAAATCCTTTTGGTGATTGTACTACTTTTACTGTATTAGTTGAACAAAATAGAACTATTCCCAACATAATTTGTTGCATGTCTTTAAGACCAAATGATGTTTTGCGCTGGGGGGGGGGGGGGGGGGGGGGGGGTACTTATCAAATTTTGTGTTCTACTCCCTCTGTTTCTAAATATAAGTCTTGTTTGAGATTTCAATTGGGACTACATACAGATGTATATAGACGTATTTTAGAGTGTAGATTCACTCATTTTGCTCCGTATGTAGTCCATATTGAAATCTCTCAAAAAGACTTATATTTAGGAACGGAGGGAGTATTTTGTAATATGACGTTGCACGAAAGAATCAAATTATTGGTTGCAGCATATCCCATAAGATCAACTCGGGCAGGATAGAACATGTAACATACCAGTGATTTCCTGCCAAAACCAAGCTTTTTCTCTATGTCCTCCATTTCGTAGCAAATGACATAACCACCGTCCCCTAATTTGAGAGCGAACATGAGCAAATCACAAGAATTTAAGCTACATGAACAGGACCACTTTGCAACAACAACAAAAGGCAGACATTGCAATATAAGTTTTCTTTCTAACTATAGTTAAACTCCACAAACCAACAATTCTTGGCCTTCAGCTTTACCTATGAAAACATCTCTGTAAACTGTCCTTGCCCCAAAAAGAAAAGCATCTGAATCTGATGTAAAACAGCCTTCCTGAAAATAACATAACAATAAATAAGTAACGGACATGACATTCAGGTTGTTAGGAGAAGTATTGTACTTACGCACAATGAGCTTAAATCAAGCAATGCACACTGTGCTTCTGCTTCCTCGACGCTGTTAAAGAACACAATGGCATGCAGTTATGGGCATTTGTCAATAATTTCAGGTCTTATTATCAATAAATAGATTGATTGGAGCAGAGAAAATCTACCCATCCAAGCAAGGGATGCCTAAGGCCAAGCCAAGATGCTTCGCCTCTTTAATCATGCGCGAGAATTCTGATCCCTTGTTCCGTTTAAGGGAGGTCAATGGTTGCGAACTCGTGTCATCACAATCAGCCTAAAGTGAATCAAGCAACTGGGCTTAAACAAATAGAATTGGCTGCATCATATTCCAAGAAGTGTCCAGTGTGGGTAAACAAGAAATGACCTCAGAATTGGATCCTAGCCGACGTCTATAAGTAGCCAGCTTCATTGAAGGTATTGCCCCATCTGAAGATAAACAAGAAAGCATCCAAGAACTGAATTTTATGACGAAATATGTTTCCCACATGCTACGTATTCAGAGACCCGGGTGGGGATCCGGCGATCTGTTGGTAGGGTAGGGCGAGGGAGATTCCGAGGTTGTACCTGTGACGAAGATGAGGCTGCAGTTGAGGGCGAGGAGGGCGCGGATGCGGTGGAAGAGGTTCTTGAGGTAGACCTTGTCCCTGACGAAGGCCGGCGAGCGGTTGGCGGTACAGAACTGCACGAGCCAGCAGGAGAGATCTACGCACACCTTCTTGTTCCTGAGACCGCCAATCATGGAGGAATCAGCGGGGGCGGGCGAGGAGGGAGGCGCACGCACGCGAACGAGCGAGGGTTTTGGGACTCACTGGAGGTGGTTGAGCGGCAGCTTCTGCTTGCAGGAGTCGAGAATGTCCCAAAGGTTCTTGACCCCCATGGTCGCTAACGCCGCTGGGCACTGCCGGAGCCGGAGGGGACACCGGCGACGACGGCGGCAGAAAGGGGGGCGGTGGCCGTGGTGGGGGGGATTTGGATTTGCATTTGAGTTTCAAACCTGGAAGCGGCTGTTCTCTGGGTAATTTGTTCGGAATGTGCCAATGTGGTGCTCTATAGGATACGCCTTTTTCACGAGTTTACGTAGTCACAAAATACGCTTACAGTTCTATTTTTTTTAGGGAAACAGCAAAACTCTGCTGCGTATTTTTATTGATTTTCATCTATAAATAGTGTAGTACTCCCTCCGTTCCAAAATATAAGTCTTTCTAGAGATTTCAATAGGTGACTACATACGGAACAAAATGAGTGAATCTACACTCTAAAACATGTTTATATACATCCGTATGTTGTGGTTTATTTGAAATATCTAAAAAGACTTATATTTCGGAACGGAGGAAGTACAAAGAAAGGTTCAAAAGAAAGAAAGAACTATATAGGTCCTAAAGAAGCAAGAAAAAGAACAACAAATACAACTAAATACAAATCTTCTGAAAGCATTGACCGCCGGACCATTATAGTCATTTCTCTTGGCCCGATATGTGATCCACTTCATTTCCTCCTTAAATTTGCGACTGCAGGTATATAAGCTTGGTGAAGGCCTTTAAAGATAAAAGCATTCCTTGTAGTCCAGATAGCCCATGAGATAAGAATAATGACTTCAAGAGCAAAAGGAAAATTGAGGAGTTGTTTGAGCCGAGCAAATTCATCTTTGTTGAGAGAGAATATTTTGGCAATGCAACTCGATGTATTGATCGGTGCATAACGCACGTATATATGGGTGTACAAGGTGGGCCTCGACCTTAACTATACAATGGCTAGGAGGTGGACCAAGATATACAATATACATGCACAACCATATATTCAACACCCCCGCAGTCGAAGCGTCGCCGGTGACGCAAAGACTGGACCTGAACTCCTCGAAAACGGAAGTAGGCAGTCCCTTCGTCATCACATCAGCGAACTGTTGCGCCGTCGGGACATGAAGGACCCGGATGCGCCCAAGAGCCACCTGCTCGCAAACAAAGTGGATGTCGAGCTCAATATGCTTCGTTCGACGATGGTGGACTGGGTTGGCGGAGACGTTGTCGCAGTAGACGAGCGTGGCCTTGTGAACTTCACAAAGCAACTCCAGGAGCAGCTGACGAAGCCAAGAGCATTCGGCAACGACATTAGCCACTGCCCAATACTCTGCCTCGGCACTCGAGCGGGAGACTGTGGGCTGTCGCTTGGACGACCACGAGATCAGCGACGGCCCAAGGTAGACACAGTAGCCCATGGTGGAGCGTCGTGTGTCCGGGATGTTGGAAATATGCCCTAGAGGCAATAACAAATTGGTTATTATTATATTTCCTTGTTCATGATAATTGTCTATTGTTCATGCTATAATTGTGTTATCCGAAAATCGTAATACATGTGTGAATACATAGACCACAACATGTCCCTAGTGAGCCTCTAGTTGACTAGCTCGTTGATCAACAGATAGTCATGTTTCCTGACTATGGACATTGGATGTCATTGATAACGGGATCATATCATTAGAAGAATGATGTGATGGACAAGACCCAATCCTAAGCATAGCACAAGATCATGTAGTTCGTTTGCTAGAGCTTTTCCAAATGTCAAGTATCATTTCCTTAGACCATGAGATTGTGCAACTCCCGAATACCACAGGAGTGCTTTGGGTGTGCCAAACATCACAACGTAACTGGGTGGCTATAAAGGTGCACTACGGGTATCTCCGAAAGTGTCTGTTGGGTTGGCACGAATCGAGACTGGGATTTGTCACTCCGTATGACGGAGAGGTATCTCTGGGCCCACTCGGTAATGCATCATCATAATGAGCTCAATGTGACCAAGTGTTTGGTCACGGGATCATGCATTACGGTATGAGTAAAGTGACTTGCCGGTAACGAGATTGAACAAGGTATTGGGATACCGACGATCGAATCTCGGGCAAGTAACGTACCGATTGACAAAGGGAATTGTATACGGGATTGATTGAATCCTCGACATCGTGGTTCATCCGATGAGATCATCGTGGAACATGTGGGAGCCAACATGGGTATCCAGATCCCGCTGTTGGTTATTGACCGGAGAGTCGTCTCGGTCATGTCTGGATGTCTCCCGAACCCGTAGGGTCTACACACTTAAGGTTCGGTGACGCTAGAGTTGTAGAGATATTAGTATGCGGTTAACCGAAAGTTGTTCGGAGTCCCGGATGAGATCCCGGACGTCACGAGTAGTTCCGGAATGGTCCGGAGGTAAAGATTTATATATGGGAAGTCCTATTTTGGCCACCGGAAAATGTTCGGGATTTTTCGGTATTGTACCGGGAAGGTTCTAGAAGGTTCCGAAGTGGGGCCCACCTGCATGGGGGGACCCACATGAACGTGGGTAGTGGGGGCAAGGCCCCACACCCCTGGTCAAGGCGCACCAAGATCCCACCTTAGAAGGAATAAGATCATATCCCGAAGGGATAAGATCAAGATCCCTAAAAAAGGGGATAACAATCGGTGGGGAAGGGAAATGATGGGATTTCTTTCCCCCACCTTTGCCAACGCCCCAATGGACTTGGAGGGCAAGAAACCAGCCCCCTCCACCCCTATATATAGTGGGGAGGCGCATGGGAGCAGCACCCCAAGCCCCTGGCGCCTCCCTCTCCCTCCCGTGACACCTCTCCCTCTCGCTGAGCTTGGCGAAGCCCTGCCGAGATCCCCGCTGCTTCCACCACCACGCTGTCGTGCTGCTGGATCTCCATCAACCTCTCCCTCCCCTTGCTGGATCAAGAAGGAGGAGACGTCTTCCCCAACCGTACGTGTGTTGAACGCGGAGGTGCCGTCCGTTCGGCGCTCGGTCATCGGTGATTTGGATCACGACAAGTACGACTCCATCAACCCCGTTCACTTGAACGCTTCCGCTCGCGATCTACAAGGGTATGTAGATGCACTCTTTTCCCTCTCGTTGCTAGAAGACTCCATAGATTGTTCTTGGTGATGCGTATAATTTTTTTTATTTCTGCAACGATCTCCAACAGTGGCATCATGAGCTAGGTCTATGCGTAGTTTCTATGCACGAGTAGAACACAAAGCAGTTGTGGGCGTCGATATTGTCAATTTACTTGCCGTTACTAGTCTTATCTTGATTCGGCGGCATCGTGGGATGAAGCGGCCCGGACCGACCTTACACGTACGCTTACGTGAGACAGGTTCCACCGACTGACATGCACTAGTTGCATAAGGTGGCTAGCGGGTGTCTGTCTCTCCCACTTTAGTCGGATCGGATTCGATGAAAAGGGTCCTTATGAAGGGTAAATAGAAATTGGCATATCACGTTGTGGTTTTACGTAGGTAAGAAACGTTCTTGCTAGAAACCTATAGAAGCCACGTAAAAACATGCAACAACAATTAGAGGACGTCTAACTTGTTTTTGCAGCATATGCCTTGTGATGTGATATGGCCAAAAGGATGTGATGAATGAAATATATGTGATGTATGAGATTGATCATGTTCTTGTAATAGGAATCACGACTTGCATGTCGATGAGTATGACAACCGGCAGGAGCCATAGGAGTTGTCTTTATTTTTGTATGACCTGCGTGTCATTGAATAACGCCATGTAAATTACTTTACTTTATTGCTAAACACATTAGCCATAGAAGTAGAAGTAATCGTTGGCGTGACAACTTCATGAAGACACGATGATGGAGATCATGGTGTCATGCCGGTGACGAAGATGATCATGGCGCTCCGAAGATGGAGATCAAAGGAGCAATATGATACTGGCCATATCATGTCACTATTTGATTGCATGTGATGTTTATCATGTTTTACATCGTATTTGCTTAGAACGACGGTAGCTTAAATAAGATGATCCCTCGCAATAATTTCAAGAAAGTGTTCCCCCTAACTATGCACCGTTGCGAAGGTTCGTTGTTTCGAAGCACCACGTGATGATCGGGTGTGATAGATTCTAACGTTCGAATACAACGGGTGTAAGCCAGATTTACACATGCAAAACACTTAGGTTGACTTGACGAGCCTAGCATGTACAGACATGGCCTCGGAACACAAGAGACCGAAAGGTCGAACATGAGTCGTATAGAAGATACGATCAACATGAAGATGTTCACCGATGTTGACTAGTCCGTCTCACGTGATGATCGGACACGGCCTAGTTGACTCGGATCATGTTTCACTTAGATGACTAGAGGGATGTCTATCTGAGTGGGAGTTCATTGAATAATTTGATTAGATGAACCTAATTATCATGAAATTAGTCTAAAATCTTTACAATATGTCTTGTAGATCAAATGGCCCACGCTAATGTTGCCCTCAACTTCAACGCGTTCCTAGAGAAAACCAAACTGAAAGATGATGGCAGCAACTATACGGACTGGGTCCGGAACCTGAGGATCATCCTCATTGCTGCCAAGAAAGATTATGTCCTAGAAGCACCGCTAGGTGACGCACCCATCCCAGAGAACCAAGACGTTATGAACGCTTGGCAGCAGCGTGCTGATGATTACTCCCTCGTTTAGTGCGGCATGCTTTACAGCTTAGAACCGGGGCTCCAAAAGCGTTTTGAGCAACACGGAGCATATGAGATGTTCGAAGAGCTGAAAATGGTTTTCCAAGCTCATGCCCGGGTCGAGAGATATGAAGTCTCCGACAAGTTCTTCAGTTGTAAGATGGAGGAAAATAGTTCTGTCAGTGAGCACATACTCAAAATGTCTGGGTTACACAACCGCTTGACTCAGCTGGGAGTTAATCTCCCAGATGACGCGGTCATTGACAGAATCCTTCAGTCGCTTCCACCGAGCTACAAGAGCTTTGTGATGAAGTTCAATATGCAGGGGATGGAAAAGACCATTCCTGAGGTATATTCAATGCTGAAATCAGCGGAGGTGGAGATCAAAAAGGAACATCAAGTGTTGATGGTGAATAAAACCACTAAGTTCAAGAAAGTCAAGGGTAAGCAGAACTTCAAGAAGGACGGAAAGGGAGTTGCCGCGCCCGGTAAGCCAGTTGCCGGGAAGAAGCCAAAGAATGGACCCAAGCCTGAGATTGAGTGCTTTTATTGCAAGGGAAGTGGTCACTGGAAGCGGAACTGCCCCAAGTACTTGGCGGACAAGAAGGCCGGCAACACCAAAGGTATATGTGATATACATGTTATTGATGTGTACCTTACCAGCACTCATAGTAGCTCCTGGGTATTTGATACCAGTGCGGTTGCTCATATTTGTAACTCAAAGCAGGAGCTGCGGAATAAACGGAGACTGGCAAAGGATGAGGTGACGATGCGCGTCGGGAATGGTTCCAAGGTCGATGTGATCGCCGTCGGCACGCTACCTACGGGATTAGTTTTAAACCTCAATAATTGTTATTTAGTGCCAGCTTTGAGCATGAACATTGTATCAGGATCTCGTTTAATTCGAGATGGCTACTCATTTAAATCCGAGAATAATGGTTGTTCTATTTATATGAGAGATATGTTTTATGGTCATGCCCCGCTGGTTAATGGTTTATTCTTAATGAATCTCGAACGTAGTGTGTTTCATAGTGTGAATACCAAAAGATGTAAGGTTGATAATGATAGTCCCACATACTTGTGGCACTGCCGTCTTGGTCACATTGGTGTCAAACGCATGAAGAAGCTCCATGCAGATGGACTTTTGGAGTCTCTTGATTACGAATCATTTGACACGTGCGAACCATGCCTCATGGGTAAGATGACCAAGACTCCGTTCTCCGGAACAATGGAGCGAGCAACCAACTTATTGGAAATCATACGTACTGATGTGTGCGGTCCAATGAGTGTTGAGGCTCGCGGTGGCTATCGTTATGTTCTCACTCTCACTGATGACTTGAGTAGATATGGGTATGTCTACCTAATGAAACACAAGTCTGAGACCTTTGAAAAGTTCAAGGAATTTCAGAGTGAGGTTGAGAATCAACGTGACAGAAAAATAAAGTTCTTACGATCAGATCGTGGAGGGGAATATTTGAGTCACGAATTTGGCACACACTTAAGGAAATGTGGAATAGTTTCACAACTCACGCCGCCTGGAACACCTCAGCGAAATGGTGTGTCCGAACGTCGTAATCGCACTCTATTGGATATGGTGCGATCTATGATGTCTCTTACCGATCTACCGCTCTCATTTTGGGGCTATGCTTTAGAGAGTGCCGCATTCACTTTAAATAGGGCTCCGTCGAAATCCGTTGAGACGACACCGTATGAATTATGGTTTGGGAAGAAACCTAAGCTGTCGTTTCTAAAAGTTTGGGGATGCGATGCTTATGTCAAGAAACTTCAACCTGAAAAGCTCGAACCCAAGTCGGAAAAATGCGTCTTCATAGGATACCCTAAGGAAACCATTGGGTATACCTTCTACCTCAGATCCGAAGGCAATATCTTTGTTGCCAAGAGCGGGTCCTTTCTGGAGAAAGAGTTTCTCTCGAAAGAAGTAAGTGGGAGGAAAGTGGAACTTGATGAAGTACTACCTCTTGAACTGGAAAGTAGCACAGCTCAGGAAGATGTTCCTGTGGTGCCTGCACCGACTAGAGAGGAAGTTAATGATGATGATGATCAAGGTACTTCGGATCAAGCTCCTACTGAACTTCGTAGGTCCACAAGGACACGTTCCGCGCCAGAGTGGTACGGCAACCCTGTCTTGGAAATCATGTTGTTAGACAACGGTGAACCTTCGAACTATGAAGAAGCAATGGCGGGCCCAGATTCCGACAAATGGCTCGAAGCCATGCAATCCGAGATAGGATCCATGTATGAAAACAAAGTGTGGACTTTGACAGACTTGCCCGATGATCGGCGAGCGATAGAAAACAAATGGATCTTTAAGAAGAAGACATACGCGGATGGTAATGTTACCATCTATAAAGCTCGAATTGTCGCTAAGGGTTATCGACAAGTTCAAGGGGTTGACTACGATGAGACTTTCTCACCCGTAGCAAAGCTGAAGTCCGTCCGAATCATGTTAGCAATTGCCGCATACTATGATTATGAGATATGGCAAATGGATGTCAAAACGACATTCCTTAACGGCTTTCTTAAGGAAGAATTGTATATGATGCAGCCGGAAGGTTTTATCGATCCTAAGAATGCTAACAAGGTATGCAAGCTCCAGCGCTCCATCTATGGGCTGGTGCAAGCATCTCGGTGTTGGAACATTCGATTTGATGAGATGATCAAAGCGTTTGGGTTTACACAGACTTATGGAGAAGCCTGTGTTTACAAGAAAGTGAGTGGGAGCTCTGTAGCATTTCTCATATTATATGTGGATGACATACTGTTGATGGGAAATGATATAGAATTCTTGGGAAGCATAAAGGCCTACTTGAACAAGTGTTTTTCAATGAAGGACCTTGGAGAAGCTGCTTATATATTAGGCATCAAGATCTATAGAGATAGATCAAGACGCCTCATTGGTCTTTCACAAAGTACGTACCTTGACAAGATATTGAAGAAGTTCAATATGGATCAGTCCAAGAAGGGGTTCTTGCCTGTATTGCAAGGTGTGCAATTGAGCACGGCTCAATGCCCGACCACGGCAGAAGATAGAGAAAAGACGAGTGTCGTCCCCTATGCCTCGGCCATAGGGTCTATTATGTATGCCATGCTGTGTACCAGACCTGATGTAAACCTTGCCGTAAGTTTGGTAGGAAGGTACCAAAGTAATCCCGGCATGGAACACTGGACAGCGGTCAAGAATATCCTGAAGTACGTGAAGATGACTAAGGATATGTTTCTCGTTTATG
Source organism: Triticum aestivum (assembly GCF_018294505.1). Classification (NCBI taxonomy): domain Eukaryota; kingdom Viridiplantae; phylum Streptophyta; class Magnoliopsida; order Poales; family Poaceae; genus Triticum; species Triticum aestivum. Next base: position 418,261,632 of record NC_057814.1, on the reverse strand, counting down.
GAGGTTACAAAGAGCTCGTCGTAAAGGGTTACGTCGATGCTAGTTTCGACACAGATCTGGATGACTCTAAGTCAGAAACCGGATACGTGTATATTTTGAATGGTGGGGCAGTGAGCTGGTGCAGTTGCAAGCAAAGCGTTGTGGCGGGATCTACATGTGAAGCGGAATACATGGCGGCTTGAGAGGCAGCACAAGAAGCAATCTGGATGAAGGAGTTCATTACCGACCTAGGAGTTATTCCCAATGCGTCGGGCCCAATGACTCTCTTCTGTGACAACACCGGAGCTATTTCCCTTGCCAAGGAGCCCAGGTTTCACAGGAAGACCAGGCATATCAAGCGTCGCTTCAACTCCATTTGAAAATGTTCAAAAAGGAGACATAGATATTTGTAAAGTACATACGGACCTGAATGTAGCAGATCCGTTGACTAAACCTCTCCCTAGAGCAAAACATGATCAACACCAGAACTCTATGGGTGTTCGATTCATCACAATGTAACTAGATTATTGACTCTAGTGCAAGTGTGAGACTGTTGGAAATATGCCCTAGAGGCAATAATAAAATGGTTATTATTATATTTCCTTGTTCATGATAATTGTCTATTGTTCATGCTATAATTGTGTTATCCGGAAATCGTAATACATGTGTGAATACATAGACCACAACATGTCCCTAGTGAGCCTCTAGTTGACTAGCTCGTTCATCAACAGATAGTCATGGTTTCTTGACTATGGACATTGGATGTCATTGATAACGGGATCAGATCATTAGGAGAATGATGTGATGGACAAGACCCAATCCTAAGCATAGCACAAGATCGTGTAGTTCGTTTGCTAGAGCTTTTCCAAATGTCAAGTATCATTTCCTTAGACCATGAGATTGTGCAACTCCCGGATACCATAGGAGTTCTTTGGGTGTGCCAAACGTCACAACGTAACTGGGTGGCTATAAAGGTGCACTACGGGTATCTTCGAAAGTGTCTGTTGGGTTGGCACGAATCGAGACTGGGATTTGTCACTTCGTATGACGGAGAGGTATCTCTGGGCCCACTCGGTAATGCATCGTCATAATGAGCTCAATGTGACCAAGTGTTTGGTCATGGGATCATGCATTACGGTATGAGTAAAGTGACTTGCCGGTAACGAGATTGAACAAGGTATTGGGATACCGACGATCGAATCTCGGGCAAGTAACGTACCGATTGACAAAGGGAATTGTATACGGGATTGATTGAATCCTCGACATCGTGGTTCATCCGATGAGATCATCGTGGAACATGTGGGAGCCAACATGGGTATCCAGATCCCGCTGTTGGTTATTGACCGGAGAGTCGTCTCGGTCATGTCTGCATGTCTCCCGAACCCGTAGGGTCTACACACTTAAGGTTCGGTGACGCTAGAGTTGTAGAGATATTAGTATGCGGTTAACCGAAAGTTGTTCGGAGTCCCGGATGAGATCTCGGACGTCACGAGTAGTTCCGGAATGGTCCGGAGGTAAAGATTTATATATGGGAAGTCCTATTTTGGCCACCGGAAAATGTTCGGGATTTTTCGGTATTGTACCGGGAAGGTTCTAGAAGGTTCCGAAGTGGGGCCCACCTGCATGGGGGGACCCACATGAACGTGGGTAGTGGGGGCAAGGCCCCACACCCCTGGTCAAGGCGCACCAAGATCTCACCTTAGAAGGAATAAGATCATATCCCGAAGGGATAAGATCAAGATCCCTAAAAAAGGGGCATAACAATCAGTGGTGAAGGGAAATGATGGGATTTCTTTCCCCCACCTTTGCCAACGCCCCAATGGACTTGGAGGGCAAGAAACCAGCCCCCTCCACCCCTATATATAGTGGGGAGGCGCATGGGAGCAGCACCCCAAGCCCCTGGCGCCTCCCTCTCCCTCCCGTGACACCTCTCCCTCTCGCTGAGCTTGGCGAAGCCCTGCCGAGATCCCCGCTGCTTCCACCACCACGCCGTCGTGCTGCTGGATCTCCATCAACCTCTCCCTCCCCTTGCTGGATCAAGAAGGAGGAGACGTCTTCCCCAACCGTACGTGTGTTGAACGTGGAGGTGCCGTCCGTTCGGCGCTCGGTCATCGGTGATTTGGATCACGACGAGTACGACTCCATCAACCCCGTTCACTTGAACGCTTCCGCTCGCGATCTACAAGGGTATGTAGATGCACTCTTTTCCCTCTCGTTGCTAGAAGACTCCATAGATTGTTCTTGGTGATGTGTAGAATTTTTTTTAATTTCTGCAACGATCTCCAACACGGGAAACTAGCCCAGTCCGCATCAGAGTAGGCGACGAGGTCGGTGGAGGCGGAGGCCGTCAACGTGAGTCCCAAGGACGGGGCGTCGCGTATGTAGCGGAGGATACGCTTCACCAGGGTCTAGTGAGAGTCGCACGGAGCGTGCATGTGAAGACAGACCTGCTGAACAACATACGACAGATCGGGATGCGTCAGGGTCAGGTACTGCAGAGCGCCCACGATAGAGCGATAGAAGACCACATCGGATGCGGGAGAGCCCTCCATAGCTGAAACCTTGGCCTTGGTGTCGACAGGCGTGGCGGCGGGCTTGCAGTTAAGCATGCCAGCACGCTCAAGAAGCTCATGGGCATACCGCTGCTGATGCAGAAAGAACCCATCTGGCCGTCGAACCACCTCGATGCCGAGGAAGTAGTGTAGGGGCCCCAAGTCCTTGAGGGCAAACTCATCGCGAAGAAAAGCAGTGAGCCGCTAAAGGAGCTCGGCAGTGGATGTCGTCAGGATGATGTTGTCGACATAGAGCAATAAGTAGGCCGTGGCAGCTTTGTGATGATACACGAAGAGGGACGCATCGGAGCGAGTAGATGTGAATCCAAGCGTCTGCAGGAACGCAACGATGCGCTGGTACCAGGCCCGGGGCGCCTGCTTCAACCCGTAAAGGGAACGGGAGAGCAAGCACACGTGGTCGGGATGCGCGGTGTCGACGAACCCGGTGGGCTGCTCACAGAACACCTGCTCAGCGAGGTGGCCGTGCAAGAAGGCGTTGGAAACGCCCAACTGATGCATGGGCCAAGCCTGGGAGACGGCTAACTAGAGCAAGGTGCAGATCGTGCCCGGTTTGACAACCGGGGCAAAAGTGTCGGTGCAGTCCACGCCCGCGCGTTGCCAAAAGCCCCGAACCACCTAGCGATCTTTGTAGCGCTCGAGAGTGCCGTCCGGACGAGTCTTGTGCCGGAAGACCCACTTGCCCGTGATGATGTTGGCACGGGGCGGCCGAGGGACGAGCTGCCAGGTGCGGTTCCGCTGGAGAGCGTCAAACTCTTCCTGCATCGCAGTGAGCCAATGAGGATCCCGGAGGGTAGCTCGAGCTGACGATGGGAGAGGAGACGACTCAGAGGCGGAAGCAGCGGGAAGATACTCATCGTTGGTGTACCGCGTGCCCGGGCGAAGAGTGCCAGCCCGAGAGCGAGTCATCGAGCGGGGCAGCGGGTCTGGGTCGGCGGCTGGTGAGGATGATGAAGAACCCGCCGCGTCCGAGGCCGCAGGCGAGGCCGCGGGGGACACCGAGGGTGCGGGGGGGCGCCGAGGACGCCGGGGGCGCCGGAGATGCCACAGGCGCAGGGGACGCCGAAGGCGCCGGGGTCGGGGATGCTGACCCGAGGAGGGGCGCGACCCTTGAGGCAGCCAAACGTGGAGGAACTCGACCCGTGGCACGAGGGGCACCCTCAAAGCCGGGAGGCGGCCCAAGAGATGCTCTCGAGCGGCCGTCACCGGAAAGGCTCGCCATAGAGCCACCGGGAGCGGGCAAGGCCGCAACATCCGAAGGTTGTCGGGGAACGCAGTAATTTCAAAAAAAAATCCTACGCACACACAAGATCTATCTAGGTGATGCATAGCAACGAGAGGGGAGAGTGTTGTCCACGTACCCTCGTAGACCGAAAGCGGAAGCGTTATGACAACGCGGTTGATGTAGTCGTACGTCTTCATGATCCGACCGATCCTAGCACCAAAGGTATGACACCTCCACGATCTGCACATGTTTAGCTCGGTGACGTCCCACGAACTCTAGATCCAGCTGAGGTCGAGGGAGAGTTTCGTCAGCACGACGGTGTGGTGACGGTGATGACGAAGTTACCTACGTAGGGCTTTGCCTAAGCACTACGACAATATGACCGAGGTGAAAAATTATGGAGGGGGGCACCGCACACGGCTAAAGATCAACTTGTGTGCTCTAGGGGTGCCCCCTCCCCCGTATATAAAGGAGCAAGGGGAGGGGGCCGGCGGCCTCATAGGGTGCGCCCCAAGGGGGGAATCCTACTCCTACTAGGAGTAGGTTCCCCCTTTCCTAGTCCAACTAGGAGGGGAAGGAAAGAGGAGGAGGAGAGTAGGAAAGAGGCCCCCCCAAGCCCTAAACCCCACAGCTCCCTTGCTACCCTCTATTTCCACTAAGGCCCATGAAGGCCCATTGACCCCCCGGGGTGTTCCGGTAACTCCCCGGTACTCCGGTATTTATCCGGTGACCCCTGGAACCTTTCCGGTGTCCGAATATAACCTTCCAACATATCAATCTTTATGTCTCGACCATTTTGAGACTCCTCGTCATGTCCGTGATCTTATCCAGGACTCCGAACAACCTTCGGTACACCAAAACACATAAACTCATAATACCGATCGTCATCGAACGTTAAGCGTGCAGACCCTACAGGTTCGAGAACTATGTCGACATGACCGAGACACATCTCCGGTCAATAACCAATAGCGGAACCTGGATGCTCATATTGGCTCCTACATATTCTACGAAGATCTTTATCGGTCAAACCGCATAACAACATACGTTGTTCCCTTTGTCATCGGTATGTTACTTGCCCGAGATTCGATCATCGGTATCATCATACCTAGTTCAATCTCGTTACCGGCAAGTCTCTTTACTCGTTCCGTAATTTATCATCCCGTAACTAACTCATTAGTCACATTGCTTGCAAGGCTTATAGTGATGTGCGTTACCGAGAGGGCCCAGAGATACCTCTCCGATACACGGAGTGACAAATCCTAATCTTGATCTATGCCAACCCAACAAACACCTTCGGAGACACCTGTAGAGCATCTTTATAATCACCCAGTTACGTTGTGACGTTTGATAGCACACAAGGTGTTCCTCCGGTATTCGGGAGTTGCATAATCTCATAGTCAGAGGAACATGTATAAGTCATGAAGAAAGCAATAGCAATAAAACTTAACGATGATTATGCTAAGCTAACGGATGGGTCTTGTCCATCACATCATTCTCCTAATGATGTGATCCCGTTCATCAAATGACAACACATGCCTATGGTTAGGAAACATAACCATCTTTGATAAATGAGCTAGTCAAGTAGAGGTATACTAGGGACACTTGTGTTTTGTCTATGTATTCACACATGTACTAAGTTTCCGGTTAATACAATTCTAGCATGAATAATAAACATTTATCATGAAATAAGGAAAATAATAATAACTTTATTATTGCCTCTAGGGCATATTTCCTTCAAAGGTACCTGCTGAAATGGGAAAACCATCTCATCAAAGTAAACGTGTCAGGAAGTGATCACCTGATGGGAGATAGGATCATAGCAGCAGTACTTTGGTGTTGGGTGGATAGCCGAGAAAGATGTAGGCCAAGGACCTAGGAGCGAGCTTATGAGGAGTAGTGGAAGCAACACAGGCAACCGAAGATGCGTATCTCATCGTAGGAGGGTGGCGTGCCGAACAAGAGGTGATGAGGTGCAAAATTCCCGTGAGTGCGACAAGGACGGATGTTAATGAGTAGTGATGTGGTGGCAAGCGCGTGTCAGGACCGGGTTTTCGGGATATATTTTCCCAGAAAATGATCCTTGTGCTCACCAGCCCCAGGATTACTGTTAGCTGATGAGGCACCAACTTGATACAGAAATTCCAAGCAAAGTACAAGATATGTAGTACAAGACCATTGTGGCCTATGAGTACAACAATTGGTTTCTAGTGGTTGATGGCGGAAGCGGTTTGTGGTTCATCTGCGTCTATGGGACTCCATTTCCCACAGGAACAGTTGACCAGGATAACTCCTATCTTCGCGAGGCTGCTATCACCTTTGCATGGGTTCCGGGGCTGTCATCGCAACGCTCTTCTCCATGCAAGAAATCTGGCCAAGACAATAGCCAGGGACAAGCCAGTGAGTACTTTTGAATGTACTCGCAAACATTATGAACACAGGTATAACATAACAAATGGTAATCATGCTCTGAAATATTCTATGATCATAACGTCAGCCACGAAATAAAAATCCATGATGCACGCAAGCAGGTTATTCATATACGACATGAATATGCAATAAGGGAGTAGAAATAGAATGCACCGATCGGGTGTCTGAAGCGACGCCTCGAAAGGATAATAAGATAAATCATGCCTCAGTCGGGCATCTAAGCAACACCACATAAAGGGCTTATAAATAAAAGAAATAACAAGCATGCCACAGTCGGGCGTCTATGCGACACCACATAAAGGGCTTATAAATAATAGAAATAACAAGCATGCCACAGTCGGGCGTCTGTGCGACACCACATAAAGGGCTTATAAATAATAGAAATAACAAGCATGCCACAGTCGGGCGTCTGAGCGACACCACATAAAGGGCTTATAAATAATTTAAATAACAAGCATGCCACAGTTGGGCGTCTGAGCGACGCCACATAAAGGGCTTATAAATAATAGAAATAACAAGCATGCCACAGTCGGGCGTCTGTGCGACACCACATAAAGGGCTTATAAATAATTTAAATAACAAGCATGCCACAGTCGGGCGTCTGAGCGACGCCACATAAAGGGCTTATAAGAGAATGATCACAGTGAATATCCAGGAGGTAGAACCATCCCAAGGATACTCAATAATTCAAATAATATAAAGAGTTGGTCCATAATAATAATAATCATAATCATCACAAATCACAAGTCATAATCCATGTTCTGGTTTAGCAGTTTCTCCTCCGAAGACCGACACTAAGACCGACACTTGACCCATCCCAGACTGTAGTCCTTAACCATGGACATGGCTATTCGAATAGATATAATCTCTGCAGAGGGTGTACTCTTTACCCACGAGTAGCGGATTTCTTTAGTCCATCGGGACTAATTCCGTCTACGGTCTTTTAATTGAAAACACACCTAACCGCACACACCAGCCTAACTTACCGGTGTCTGGAATCACCCACGACACCCGTTAAGCGAAACTCTAAGTGGGGAGGCTACAACCTCGATTAGCATGGGATCACAAAATTTATACCGCGCGCAAACTAGGGGAGCTACCCCTTTCGGCTCCAACCGAAAACACCCATGCCCCCGGACCAGGTGGCATGCCTACCGGCTGCAGCCGGTATCTTCCACCATGGCCTCTCTGTACGGTGTGTGCTAGAAAGGGGTTGACAACTTACTGAACCGTACCCTACATATGCAGGGACAAGTGGTAGTACGAAACAAGTATGGGGGTTACTGGAACAAGACTCGATCTATGGTCGACTCAGGAGGTTTAAGTATTTCCTGCATGATTAGCATAACAAATATATTTCAACCAACAGACAGAATCACCACTCAGCATACCTCATCATGCTATACCGGACACAACCGTCTCGACGAGGAACTAGAGACAAGCTCGTGTCTACCCAAGACATAGGCTTTCTCGGAGTCCTTTTGGTATGCATGAAAGGCATGCGATGGTGATTACTATCACAACGCATCCATTTCCAACAGCAAAGAATCTACATTATGCACTCAAGCGTATGATCATATCATCACATAAAATAACAAAAACTCCGAGACGAGGGGTGTTGTAAACATATCAAACAACACACAAAAATATTATGCCAGGGTTCAGAATGCTTGCCTTCAAGTTGTGGAGAGGCAGGGTGCATTCCAGAACTTTTGAAAGTTTTCTCCTCTCTCCAAAAATCCTATTTTTGAAAATATTCAAATTAACACATAGTTTCAAAACAGTACAAAAAGTTGTCTGAATTTTTTTTCAAATAAATATGAAAATAAACTAGATGAAATTTGAGAGAGGTAGGAAAAAGAATCAACTCATTTGGAGTTATATTTAAAAAGTTATAGCCAGTCAAAGTTTAGTGAAATTTCTGTTTTTAAAATAAAACAGAAAAAGAAAAACGTTTCGAAATGAGTACACGTCGAAGACGTACTTTGCGTTTACGCCTCCACTTACGCCAGCGTGGACCGGACCGTGGTCACTGACAGTGGGTCCAGGGGGCCCACTGGTCAGGTTTGACCGGTCGCCCGCGCCTCCTTCCTCCTCTGGCCGAACAGAGGCGGGGCTCCGGCGATCGTCGCCGGTGATTGGCGGCTCCTCGCGGGGTTCTGAGGGCGGGGATGGATTCGCTAGTCTAGGGCGGTCCTCCCGGTGGTCGAGGAGGTGGCGGGGATGGAGGGAGTCGCCGGCGGCGAGCTTCGCGGCGGACGGTGGCTTCGGGAGATTTGGGGCTTTGGGCTACGGTGGCTCCCCATCGAGTTTGAGGTGCTGGGTGGCTCCGCGAGACCGAGGGGAAGAGAATGGGAGCACTGGATGGACGGGAGGGGTTCTGGTTGCGACTGAATGGACCGGAGGGTGGCGGCGGCTGTACTGGCCGGAGATGGGGGAGATGGCCTCCCGCCGTCGATTGCTGGCTGTGGGGGCCCTAGGGGGATGGCACGAGGTTGCTTGAGGGTCGGACGAGCTCGGGGGGGGGGGCTCCATTTATAGTGTAGCTAGGTCGGTTCCGCGGCCGAGGATAAGAACGCCGGCGAACCGCCGTTCTGTTGCAGCAGGGGGGCGTGGCGGCGACGAGCGCTTGCAGACGAGCTTGTGGATGAGTTCGGACTGCTCCAGAGGGCAGCTGGCGCACGCGTGTGGCTCGAGCGGCGCCGTCCATGGCAGGGGCTGTTGTGGCCGGCCGCTAGCGGCCACGGCCGACCTGACGGCGGCGCTGTGGAGCTCCAGGAGCGGCTCTGCGGCGAGGGAGGAGTCGGGGCGTGTCGGCTGCGAGTGGGGAAGGGCCAGAACGAGCGCGGAGGGGCGGCAGTGGGACGCGGCGACTCGTGCGCACGCACGTGCAAAACGCGTGCTCTGGGCACGCCCAGCGCATGCACGCTACGTGCTCGACGCAATGCCAGGGCGTGCTAGAGGATTAGGATGAGGCTGGGGATTAGCAGGCCTGGGTTAGGGTTAGCTACGAGCTTAGTGGACAAGCTTGTTGGGTCAGAAGATCAAGTTTACAATGCAAACAAAAGATCATGCCAAATCTGTGCATGCACTCAAGGTGTTTGACAGAATGCCAGGTGCATCTAGGCAACTCTTGGGGTGGCCAAAAACTCCAGATCATAGTCTCTTTGGATGATAAAGAGGGTGGCAAGGTTAGTTTGTCAAAAACAAAAACTTGTTAGTGCAAGTTTTTGAGAAAACCAAATCTGGACAGAAACTAAAGGCTGTAATTGCATGAACCAAAAATACTCCAATGGGTCCACTCTCCTGGACTTAAGGGTTTTGTAGGGTGGTTTATGAGCAGGAAAAAGAATCATGGGTATTAGGGCAAGTTAAAATATGGTTGTAGTAGAAAACACCTCACTGGACCAGAGAGTAAAAGAGGATGTTTTGCTCAAATTTTTCAAAGAACATCAATGGGTTTTTGCATAAAGTTGAATATTATACTCCTATTAACATCCCCTAATTTTGGTGGAAGTTTTAAAGGAATATTTAAATAGGTTGTAGTTCAAAAGTGCAAACTGGACCAGATTTTAAAACTTGGGGTAGAGCTCAAAATCTCCAAATGACTAAAAGACATTTTTGCACAAAAGTGATGTGGAAACATCACATGACATCCCCAAATTTTGGTGAAAATTTTAAATGCATTTATCAAATGGTTGTAGTGCAAAAGAGGCTCTAAAGCTTATAAAAATCATTTTTAAAAGAATAAAGCTCAGGGAAAACAATTATGCAAATAAATCCACTGATAAAAGAAATGTTTTCTTGAGAGGGTATACAAGTCCAATAATATTTTTGGAAAGTTTTCACTTGGGGTAAAAACTCCACAATATCAAAGAAAAGAGAGGTTCTAAAATAAAAAAATAAATTCAGAAAATAAAAATTTAATTTCCTGGCAAAATTTTAATTGATAAATCATGGTTAAATTTTTAGGGTGTTACAACACTACCCCCCTTAAGAAAAATCTCGTCCTCGAGATTTGCTAAGGGCCGGTTTGAAAATATTATTGTGGGTGTCGCGGGGGTTGGTTTTTGGTAGCTACGCCCGGAATTAAAAATGCAATCATACACCAACATACTTATGCATGGCTACTATTTAAAATAGGGGCGCACAAGCAAATAGCATTAAATTACGGCGATACAGGATCACACAGTTACAGGGCGTGGACATACTAAGACTCGGTACTACTCGAGCGACTTAGTCTACTTCGTTCATATCTAGGCGGGCATGCCTTGTGTACGTCGAGGCTTCTCCACGGGTTTCACCGTCAGGATTAGCTAGAGGGGGTTGAGGGGCTGCAGAGTCGGGGTAGCGATGATGACCCTCGCGGGGGTTGTTGGCCACAATCCCGTTGGAGCGTGTTGCCAAAAGGCGACGAAGCACTTCTGGGGACATCAAAGTATTTTGGTCGATGGCTGGGGCTGTCCTCAGGGACTCGATCAGTTGTCCGAACAGCACGACTGGGTTATCGGCGTCGGGCTCATCTTCTCTTCTCACCGGGACTCGGCGAACCAGTTCTCCACGAGCTGCGATCAGATTAAGGGTGATTTGATCGAACAGTTCCTCTAGTGCACTTACATAGCGCACCAGATGCAATAGTGCAGGATCCGTCTCGTGATCTCCGTTGGCAACCTGGGGTGGCCTACCATACCCGTCACGGCTGGGGTAGAAGTAGAACGAGCGACAGTTAACTCTGGGCGACAAGTGCCGGAGTTGAACTATAGCCTCTCGGGGAGCTAGTTGGATGGCTTGTGGCTCAAAGGAAGTTGTCCTTCTGGTGAACCTGTAGGGGCGTTCTAGAGATAGACCCCTACCATAGATGTGCACTGTGGCCCAGAATTGACGGCTCTCACCGCTCATGGGTCCTTGATACACAACATACTCCGGGGGCTCTTCTAATGCAAAGGCACGGCGGGTGAGGTTTGCTAGCACGGTCACAAAACCTCCAAGGTTGTTTGCCGTGGTTTCATTGTGCACGACGGGGCCAGACATTATAGCTCGGTTTGGGAAAGAGGGTGTGCTGTGCTGTGTTGAGGTTAGCGTGCCCTTTTTATAGAAAAAGGAGACGGAGCCTTCCTTCGCACGCTTGCGAATGAGACAATATAGGTGTCGGTCACTAGCGCGTGATTGATAGGCTAGGCTGATAGGTTGGGCACCGACTGCCAAAGGTGTCGGGGTCACTGTGTGACTATCTTACACGAGAAGCTTGGCCGGGGTTAGGTTAAGGTCTGGTGGGTTGGTTAACCTAGGTTTTTCGACCTGGCTAAGATAGGATTAGCCAATGGTTAGCCTGGCTCTGATACCAAGTTTGTCAGGACCGGGTTTTCGGGATATATTTTCCCAGAAAATGATCCTTGTGCTCACCAGCCCCAGGATTACTGTTAGCTGATGAGGCACCAACTTGATACAGAAATTCCAAGCAAAGTACAAGATATGTAGTACAAGACCATTGTGGCCTATGAGTACAACAATTGGTTTCTAGTGGTTGATGGCGGAAGCGGTTTGTGGTTCATCTGCGTCTATGGGACTCCATTTCCCACAGGAATAGCTGACCAGGATAACTCCTATCTTCGCGAGGCTGCTATCACCTTTGCATGGGTTCCGGGGCTGTCATCGCAACGCTCTTCTCCATGCAAGAAATCTGGCCAAGACAATAGCCAGGGACAAGCCAGTGAGTACTTTTGAATGTACTCGCAAACATTATGAACACAGGTATAACATAACAAATGGTAATCATGCTCTGAAATATTCTATGATCATAACGTCAGCCACGAAATAAAAATCCATGATGCACGCAAGCAGGTTATTCATATACGGCATGAATATGCAATAAGGGAGTAGAACTAGAATGCACCGTTCGGGTGTCTGAAGCGACGCCTCGAAAGGATAATAAGATAAATCATGCCTCAGTCGGGCGTCTGAGCGACACCACATAAAGGGCTTATAAATAAAAGAAATAACAAGCATGCCACAGTCGTGTTGGAAATATGCCCTAGAGGCAATAATAAATTGGTTATTATTATATTTCCTTGTTCATGATAATCGTTTATTATCCATGCTAGAATTGTATTGATAGGAAACTCAGATACATGTGTGGATACATAGACAACACCATGTCCCTAGTAAGCCTCTAGTTGACTAGCTCGTTGATCAATAGATGGTTACGGTTTCCTGACCATGGACATTGGATGTCGTTGATAACGGGATCAAATCATTAGGAGAATGATGTGATGGACAAGACCCAATCCTAAGCATAGCATAAAAGATCGTGTAGTTCGTTTGCTAGAGCTTTTCCAATATCAAGTATCGTTTCCTTAGACCATGAGATCGTGCAACTCCTGGATACCGTAGGAGTGCTTTGGGTGTACCAAACGTCACAACGTAACTGGGTGACTATAAAGGTGCATTACGGGTATCTCCGAAAGTGTCTGTTGGGTTGGCACGGATCGAGACTAGGATTTGTCACTCCGTATGACGGAGAGGTATCTCTGGGCCCACTCGGTAATGCATCATCATAATGAGCTCAATGTGACTAAGGAGTTAGCCACGGGATCATGCATTACGGTACGAGTAAAGTGACTTGCCGGTAACGAGATTGAACAAGGTATTGGGATACCGACGATCGAATCTCGGGCAAGTAACGTACCGATTGACAAAGGGAATTGTATACGGGATTGATTGAATCCTCGACATCGTGGTTCATCCGATGAGATCATCATGGAACATGTGGGAGCCAACATGGGTATCCAGATCCCACTGTTGGTTATTGACCGGAGAGGCGTCTCGGTCATGTCTGCATGTCTCCCGAACCCGTAGGGTCTACACACTTAAGGTTCGGTGATGCTAGGGTTGTAGAGATATGAGTATGCGGAAACCCGAAAGTTGTTCGGAGTCCCAGATGAGATCCCGGACGTCACGAGGAGTTCAGGAATGGTCCGGAGGTGAATAATTATATATAGGAAGTCAAGTTTCGGCCACCGGGAAAGTTTCAGGGGTCACCGGTATTGTACCGGGACCACCGGAAGGGTCCCGGGGGTCCACCGGGTGGGATCACCTATCCCGGAGGGCCCCATGGGCTGAAGTGGGAAGGGAACCAGCCCTTAGTGGGCTGGGTCACCCCCCATGGGCCTCCCCCCTGCGCCTAGGGTTGGAAACCCTAGGGTGTGGGGCGCCCCACTTGCCTTGGGGGCCAAGTCTCCCCCCTGGCCGCCGCCCCCCATGCAGATGGGTTCCAGGGCCGGCGCCCCCCCTCCAGGGGTCCTATAAATAGTGGGGGGGGAGGGAGGGCAGCAAAACCACAGCCCCTGGCGCCTCCCTCTCCCCCTGCAACACCTCTCCCTCTCGCAGAAGCTTGGCGAAGCCCTGCCGAGATCCCGCTACATCCACCACCACGCCGTCGTGCTGCTGGATCTCCATCAACCTCTCCTTCCCCCTTGCTGGATCAAGAAGGAGGAGACGTCGCTGCTCCGTACGTGTGTTGAACGCGGAGGTGCCGTCCGTTCGGCACTCGGTCATCGGTGATTTGGATCACGGCGAGTACGACTCCATCAACCCCGTTCATTGGAACGATTCCGCTCGCGATCTACAAGGGTATGTAGATGCACTCCTTTCCCCTCGTTGCTAGTATACTCCATAGATGGATCTTGGTGATGCGTAGAAAATTTTTAAATTCTGCTACGATCCCCAACAGTGGCATCATGAGCCAGGTCTATGCGTAGATTCTATGCACGAGTAGAACACAAAGTAGTTGTGGGCGATGATTTGTTCAATTTGCTTGCCATTACTAGTCTTATCTTGATTTGGCGGCATTGTGGGATGAAGCGGCCCGGACCGACCTTACACATACTCTTACGTGAGACAGGTTCCACCGACTGACATGCACTTGATGCATAAGGTGGCTAGCGGGTGTCTGTCTCTCCCACTTTAGTCGGATCGGATTCGATGAAAAGGGTCCTTATGAAGGGTAAATAGCAATTGGCATATCACCGTTGTGGCTTTTGTGTAGGTAAGAAACGTTCTTGCTAGAAACCCATAGCAGCCACGTAAAACATGCAACAACAATTAGAGGACGTCTAACTTGTTTTTGCAGGGTATGCTATGTGATGTGATATGGCCAAAAGGATGTGATGAATGATATATGTGATGTATGAGATTGATCATGTTCTTGTAATAGGAATCACGACTTGCATGTCGATGAGTATGACAACCGGCAGGAGCCATAGGAGTTGTCTTAATTTATTGTATGACCTGCGTGTCAATGAAAAACGCCATGTAATTACTTTACTTTATTGCTAACCGTTAGCCATAGTAGTAGAAGTAATAGTTGGCGAGAAAACTTCATGAAGACACGATGATGGAGATCATGATGATGGAGATCATGGTGTCATGCCGGTGACGAAGGTGATCATGCCGCGCCTCGAAGATGGATATCAAAAGGCGCAAGATGATATTGGCCATATCATGTCACTTTATGATTTGCATGTGATATTTGTCATGTTTACATCTTATTTGCTTAGAACGACGGTAGCATAAATAAGACGATCCCTCACTAAAATTTCAAGAGATGGGTTCCCCCTAACTGTGCACCGTTGCGAAGGTTCGTTGTTTTGAAGCACCTCGTGATGATCGGGTGTGATAGATTCTAACGTTCGAATACAACGGGTGTTGACGAGCCTAGCATGTACAGACATGGCCTCGGAACACATGCGAAACACTTAGGTTGACTTGACGAGCCTAGCATGTACAGACATGGCCTCGGAACACAAGAGATCGAAAGGTCGAACATGAGTCGTATAGTAGATACGATCAACATGGATATGTTCACCGATGATGACTAGTCCGTCTCACATGATGATCGGACACGGCCTAGTTTGACTCAGATCATGTATCACTTAGATGACTAGAGGGATGTCTATCTGAGTGGGAGTTCATTAATCAGATGAACTTAATTATCATGAACATAGTTAGAAGGTCTTTGCAAATTATGTCATAGCTTGCGCTTTAGTTCTACTGGTTAAGATATGTTCCTAGAGAAAATTTAGTTGAAAGTTGGTAGTAGCAATTATGCGGACTGGGTCCGTAAACTGAGGATTGTCCTCATTGCTGCACAGAAGGCTTATGTCCTTAATGCACCGCTCGGTGTGCTGAACCTCAGCGTCGTCTGTAGATGTTGCGAAACATCTGACATACACGTTTTGATGACTACGTGATAGTTCAGTGCGTAATGCTAACGGTTTAGAATTGTGGCACCAAAGACGGTTTTTGAAACGTCGCACAACATATGAGATGTTCCGAAGACTGAAATTGGGATTTCGGACTAGTGCCCACGTCAAGAGGTATGAGACCTCTGACAAGTTTCTTAAGCCTGCAAACTGAGGGAGAAAAGCTCAATCGTTGAGCATGTGCTCAGATTGTCTGAGTACCACAATCGCTTGAATCGAGTGGGAGTTAATCTTCCAGATGAGATAGTGATGGTTCTCCACAGTCACTGCCACCAAGCTATTAGAGCTTCGTGATGAACTATAACATATCAGGGATAGATATGATGATCCTTGAGCAACTCGCGATGTTTGACACCGCAAAAGTAGAAATCAAGAAGGAGCATCAATTGTTGATGGTTAGTAAAACCACTAGTTTCTAGAAGGGCAAGGGCAAGAAGGGATACTTCATGAAACAGCAAATCATTTGCTGCTCTAGCGAAGAATCCCAAGGTTAAACCCAAACCCGAGACTAAGTGCTCCTGTAATGAGGGGAACGGTCACTGAAGCAGGACTACCCTGGATACTTGGTAGATGAGAAGGCAGGCAAGGTCGACAGAAGTATATTAGATATACATTATATGAATGTGTACTTTACCAGTACTCCTAGCAGCACCAGGGTATTAGATACCGGTTCGGTTGCTAAGTGTTAGTAACTCGAAATAAAAGCTGCGGAATAAATGGAGACTAGCTAAAGGTGAGATGACGATGTGTGTTGGAAGTGTTTCCAAGGTTGATGTGATCAAGCATCGCATGCTCCCTCTACCATCGAGATTTGGTGTTGAGCATAAACATGATTGGATTATGTTTATCGCAATACAGTTATTCACTTAAGGAGAATAATGGTTACTCTGTTTATTTGAATAATACCTTCAATGGTCTTGCACCTAAAATGAATCTCGATCGTAGTGATACACATGTTCATGCCAAAAGATATAAGATAGTAATGATAGTACCACATACTTGTGGCACTGCCACTTGAGTCATATTGGTATAAAACGCATGAAGAAGCTCCATGTAGATGGATCTTTGGACTTACTCGTTTTTGAAAAGATTGAGACATGCGAACCATGTCTATTGGTATATATATGCATGAAGAAACTCCATGCAGATGGATCGTTTGGACTCACTTGATTTTGAATCACTTGAGACATGCAAATCATACCACATGGGCAAGATGACTGAAAGGCCTCGTTTTCAGTAAGATGGAACAAGAGAGCAACTTATTGGAAGTAATACATTTTGATGTGTGCAGTCCAATGAGTGCTGAGGCACACAGTGGATATCGTTATGTTCTTACTTCACATATGATTTGAGTAGATGTTGAGTATATTTACTTGATGAAACACAAGTCTGAATTATTGAAAGGTTCAAGTAATTTCAGAGTGAAGTTGAAGATCGTCGTGACAAGAGGATAAAATGTCTATGATATGATCATAGAGATATCTGAGTTACGAGTTTGGCACACAATTAAGACATTGTGGAAAGTGTTTCACAATTAATACCGCCTGGAACACCATAGTGTGATGGTGTGTCCGAACATCATAACTGCACCCTATTGGATATGGTGCATACCATGATGTCTCTTATCGAATTACCACTATCGTTTATGGGTTAGGCATTAGAGACAACCACATTCACTTTAAAAGGGCACCACGCAATTCCGTTGAGACGACACCGTTTAGAGAAACCTAAGTTGTCGTTTCTTAAAAGTTTGGGGCTGCGATGCTTATGTGAAAAAGTTTTAGGCTGATAAGCTCGAACCCAAAGCGGATAAATGCATCTTCATAGAATACCCAAAACAGTTGGGTATACCTCCTATTTCAGATCTGGAAACAAAAGTAATTGCTTCTAGAAATGAGTCCTTTCTCGAGGAAAAGTTTCTCTCGAAAGAATTGAGTGGGAGGATGGTGGAGACTTGATAAGGTTATTGAACCGTCACTTCAACTAGTGTGTAGCAGGGCACATGAAGTTGTTCCTGTGGTACCTACACCAATTGAAGTGGAAGCTTATGATAGTGATCATGAAACTTCGGATCAAGTCACTACCAAACCTCGTAGGTCGACAAGGATATGTACTACTCCTGAGTGGTACGGTAATCCTATCTTAAATATCATGTTGTTAGACAACAATGAACCTACGAGCTATGGAGAAGCGATGGTGGGCCCATATTCCGACAAATGGTTAGAAACCATGAAATCCGAGATAGGATCTATGTATCAGAACAAAGCATGGACTTTGGTGAACTTGCCCGATGATCGGCAAGCCATTGAGATAAATGGATCTTTAAGAAGAAGACGGACATGGACGGTAATGTTATCGTCTATGAAGCTCGACTTGTGGCAAAGAGTATTTTCACAAGTTCAAGGAGTTGACTACGATGAGATTCTCTCATCCGTAGCGATGCTTAAGTCCGTCGGAATCATGTTAGCATTAGCTGCATTTATGAAATCTGGCAGATGGATGTCAAAACAAGTTTCCTTACCAGTTTTCGTAAGGAAAGGTTGTATGTGATACAATCAGAAAGGTTTTGTCGATCCTAAGGATGCTAAAAGGTATGCTAGCTCCAGCGATCCTTCCATGGACTAGAGCAAGCATCTCGGAGTCAGAATATACGCTTTGATGGAGTGATCAAAGTTTTTGGGTTTGTACAAAGTTTGTTAGAAATTTGTATCTACAATAAAGTGAGTGGGAGCACTACAACATTTCTGATAAGTATATGTGAATGACATATTGTTGATCCGAAATGATGTAAAATTTCTGGAAAGCATAAAGGGTTGCTTGAAAAGAGTTTTTCAAAGGAAGACCTGGATAAAGCTGCTTACGTATTGGGCATCAAGATCTATAGAGATAGATCAAGATGCCTGATGATACTTTCAAAGAACGCACACCTTGACATGATTTTGAAAGAGTTCAAAATAGATCAGCAAAGAAGGAGTTCTTGGCTGTGTTACAAGGTGTGAGTATTGAGTAAGACTCAAGACCTGACCACAGCAGAAGAGAGAGAAAGGACGAAGGTCATCCCCTATGCTTTAGACGTAGGCTCTACAGTATGCTATGCTGTGTACCGCACATGAAGTGTGCCTTGCCATGAGTTGGTCAAGGGGTACAATAGTGATCCGGGAACGGATCACATGACAGCGGTCGAACTTGTCCTTAGTATCTAGTGGACTAAGGAATTTTCTCGATTATGGAGGTGAAAAGGAGTTCGTCGTAAAGGGTTACGTCGATGCGAACTTTGACACTAATCCGGATGACTCTGAGTAGTAAACCGGATTCGTATAGTAGAGCAGTTATTTGAAATGGCTCCAAGTAGCGCGTGGTAGCATCCACAAGATGACATAGATATTCGTAAAGCACACACGGATCTGAAAGGTTCAGACCCGTTGACTAATAACCTCTCTCACAAGCATGACATGATCAAACCAGAACTCATTGAGTGTTAATCACATAATGATGTGAACTAGATTGTTGACTCTAGTAAACTCTTTGGATGTTGGTCACATGGTGATGTGACCTGTGAGTGTTAATCACATGGTGATGTGAACTAGATTATTGACTCTAGTGCAAGTGGGAGACTGTTGGAAATATGCCCTAGAGGCAATAATAAATTGGTTATTATTATATTTCCTTGTTCATGATAATCGTTTATTATCCATGCTAGAATTGTATTGATAGGAAACTCAGATACATGTGTGGATACATAGACAACACCATGGCCCTAGTAAGCCTCTAGTTGACTAGCTCGTTGATCAATAGATGGTTACGGTTTCCTGACCATGGACATTAGATGTCGTTGATAACGGGATCACATCATTAGGAGAATGATGTGATGGACAAGACCCAATCCTAAGCATAGCATAAAAGATCGTGTAGTTCGTTTGCTAGAGCTTTTCCAATGTCAAGTATCATTTCCTTAGACCATGAGATCGTGCAACTCCCGGATACCGTAGGAGTGCTTTGAGTGTACCAAACGTCACAACGTAACTGGGTGACTATAAAGGTGCATTCCGGGTATCTCCGAAAGTGTCTGTTGGGTTGGCACGGATCGAGACTGGGATTTGTCACTCCGTATGACGGAGAGGTATCTCTGGGCCCACTCGGTAATGCATCATCATAATGAGCTCAATGTGACTAAGGAGTTAGCCACGGGATCATGCATTACGGTACGAGTAAAGTGACTTGCCGGTAACGAGATTGAACAAGGTATTGGGATACCGACGATCGAATCTCGGGCAAGTAACGTACCGATTGACAAAGGGAATTGTATACGGGATTGATTGAATCCTCGACATCATGGTTCATCCGATGAGATCATCGTGGAACATGTGGGAGCCAACATGGGTATCTAGATCCCGCTGTTCGTTATTGACCGGAGAGGCGTCTCGGTCATGTCTGCATGTCTCCCGAACCCGTAGGGTCTACACACTTAAGGTTCGGTGACGCTAGGGTTGTAGAGATATGAGCATGCGGAAACCCGAAAGTTGTTCGGAGTCCTGGATGAGATCCCGGACGTCACGAGGAGTTCCGGAATGGTCCGGAGGTGAAGAATTATCTATAGGAAGTCAAGTTTCGGCCACCGGGAAAGTTTCGGGGGTCACCGGTATTGTACCGGGACAACCGGAAGGTTCCCGGGGGTCCACCGGGTGGGGCCACCTATCCCGGAGGGCCCCATGGGCTGAAGTGGGAAGGGAAGCAGCCCTTAGTGGGATGGGGCACCCCCCATGGGCCTCCCCCCTGCGCCTAGGGTTGGAAACCCTAGGGTGGGGGGCGCCCCACTTGCCTTGGGGGGCAAGTCTCCCCCCTGGCCGCCGCCCCCCCATGCAGATGGGTTCCAGGGCCGGTGCCCCCCCTCCAGGGGTCCTATAAATAGTGGGGGGGGGAGGGAGGGCAGCAAAACCACAGCCCCTGGAGCCTCCCTCTCCCCCTGCAACACCTCTCCCTCTCGCAGAAGCTTGGCGAAGCCCTGCCGAGATCCCGCTACATCCACCACCATGCCGTCGTGCTGCTGGATCTCCATCAACCTCTCCTTCCCCCTTGCTGGATCAAGAAGGAGGAGACGTCGCTGCTCCGTACGTGTGTTGAACGCGGAGGTGCCGTCCGTTCGGCACTCGGTCATCGGTGATTTGGATCACGGCGAGTACGACTCCATCAACCCCGTTCATTGGAACGCTTCCGCTCGCGATCTACAAGGGTATGTAGATGCACTCCTTTCCCCTCGTTGATAGTATACTCCATAGATGGATCTTGGTGATGCGTAGAATTTTTTTAAATTCGGCTACGATCCCCAACAAGTCGGGCGTCTATGCGACACCACATAAAGGGCTTATAAATAATAGAAATAACAAGCATGCCACAGTCGGGTGTCTGTGCGACACCACATAAAGGGCTTATAAATAATGGAAATAACAAGCATGCCACAGTCGGGCGTCTGAGTGACACCACATAAAGGGCTTATAAATAATTTAAATAACAAGCATGCCACAGTCGGGCGTCTGAGCGACGCCACATAAAGGGCTTATAAATAATAGAAATAACAAGCATGCCACAGTCGGGCGTCTGTGCGACACCACATAAAGGGCTTATAAATAATTTAAATAACAAGCATGCCATAGTCGGGCGTCTGAGCGACGCCACATAAAGGGCTTATAAGAGAATGATCACAGTGAATATCCAGGAGGTAGAACCATCCCAAGGATACTCAATAATTCAAATAATATAAAGAGTTGGTCCATAATAATAATAATCATAATCATCACAAATCACAAGTCATAATCCATGTTCTGGTTTAGCAGTTTCTCCTCCGAAGACCGACACTAAGACCGACACTTGACCCATCCCAGACTGTAGTCCTTAACCATGGACACGGCTATTCGAATAGATATAATCTTTGCAGAGGGTGTACTCTTTACCCATGAGTAACGGATTTCTTTAGTCCATCGGGACTAATTCCGTCTACGGTCTTTTAATTGAAAACACACCTAACCGCACACACCAGCCTAACTTACCGGTGTCTGGAATCACCCACGACACCCGTTAAGCGAAACTCTAAGTGGGGAGGCTACAACCTCGATTAGCATGGGATCACAAAATTTATACCGCACGCAAACTAGGGGAGCTACCCCTTTCGGCTCCAACCGAAAACACCCATGCCCCCGGACCAGGTGGCATGCCTACCGGCTGCAGCCGGTATCTTCCACCATGGCCTCTGTGTACGGTGTGTGCTAGAAAGGGGTTGACAACTTACTGAACCATACCCTACATATGCAGGGACAAGTGGTAGTACGAAACAAGTATGTGGGTTACTGGAACAAGACTCGATCTATGGTCGACTCAGGAGGTTTAAGTATTTCCTGCATGATTAGCATAACAAATATATTTCAACCAACAGACAGAATCACCACTCAGCATACCTCATCATGCCATACCGGACACAACCGTCTCGACGAGGAACTAGAGACAAGCTCGTGTCTACCCAAGACAGAGGCTTTCTCGGAGTCCTTTTGGTATGCATGAAAGGCATGCGATGGTGATTACTATCACAACACATCCATTTCCAACAGCAAAGAATCTACATTATGCACTCATGCGTATGATCATATCATCACATAAAATAACGAAAACTCCGAGACGAGGGGTGTTGTAAACATATCAAACAACACACAAAAATATTATGCCAGGGTTCAGAATGCTTGCCTTCAAGTTGTGGAGAGGCAGGGTGCATTCCAGAACTTTTGAAAGTTTTCTCCTCTCTCCAAAAATCCTATTTTTGAAAATATTCAAATTAACACATAGTTTCAAAACAGTACAAAAAGTTGTCTGAATTTTTTTTCAAATAAATATGAAAATAAACTAGATGAAATTTGAGAGAGGTAGGAAAAAGAATCAACTCATTTGGAGTTATATTTAAAAAGTTATAGCCAGTCAAAGTTTAGTGAAATTTCTGTTTTTAAAATAAAACAAAAAAGAAAAACGTTTCGAAATGAGTACACGTCGAAGACGTACTTTGCGTTTACGCCTCCACTTACGCCAGCGTGGACCGGACCGTGGTCACTGACAGTGGGTCCAGGGGGGCCCACTGGTCAGGTTTGACCGGTCGCCCGCGCCTCCTTCCTCCTCTGGCCGAACAGAGGCGGGGCTCCGGCGATCGTCGCCGGTGATTGGCGGCTCCTCGCGGGGTTCTGAGGGCGGGGATGGATTCGCTAGTCTAGGTCGGTCCTCCCGGTGGTCGAGGAGGTGGCGAGGATGGAGGGAGTTGCCGGCGGCGAGCTTCGCGGCGGACGGTGGCTTCGGGAGATTTGGGGCTTTGGGCTACGGTGGCTCCCCGTCGAGTTTGAGGTGCTGGGTGGCTCCGCGAGACCGAGGGGAAGAGAATGGGAGCACTGGATGGACCGGAGGGGTTCTGGTTGCGACTGAATGGACCGGAGGGCGGCGGCGGCTGTACTGGCCGGAGATGGGGGAGATGGCCTCCCGCCGTCGATTGCTGGCTATGGGGGCCCTAGGGGGATGGCACGAGGTCGCTTGAGGGTCGGACGAGCTGGGGGGGGGGTCCATTTATAGTGTAGCTAGGTCGGTTCCGCGGCCGAGGATAAGAACGCCGGCGAACCGCCGTTCTGTTGCAGCAGGGGGACGTGGCGGCGACGAGCGCTTGCAGACGAGCTTGTGGATGAGTTCGGACTGCTCCAGAGGGCAGCTGGCGCACGCGTGTGGCTCGGGCGGCGCCGTCCATGGCAGGGGCTGCTGTGGCCGGCCGCTAGCGGCCACGGCCGACCTGACGGCGGCGCTGTGGAGCTCCAGGAGCGGCTCTGCGGCGAGGGAGGAGTCGGGGCGTGTCGGCTGCGAGTGGGGAAGGGCCAGAACGAGCGCGGAGGGGCAGCAGTGGGACGCGGCGACTCGTGCGCACGCACGTGCAAAACGCGTGCTCTGGGCACGCCCAGCGCATGCACGCTACGTGCTCGACGCAATGCGAGGGCGTGCTAGAGGATTAGGATGAGGCTGGGGATTAGCAGGCCTGGGTTAGGGTTAGCTACGAGCTTAGTGGACAAGCTTGTTGGGTCAGAAGATCAAGTTTACAATGCAAACAAAAGATCATGCCAAATCTGTGCATGCACTCAAGGTGTTTGACAGAATGCCAGGTGCATCTAGGCAACTCTTGGGGTGGCCAAAAACTCCAGGTCATAGTCTCTTTGGATGATAAAGAGGGTGGCATGGTTAGTTTGTCAAAAACAAAAACTTGTTAGTGCAAGTTTTTGAGAAAACCAAATCTGGACAGAAACTAAAGGCTGTAATTTCATGAACCAAAAATACTCCAATGGGTCCACTCTCCTGGACTTAAGGGTTTTGTAGGGTGGTTTATGAGCAGGAAAAAGAATCATGGGTATTAGGGCAAGTTAAAATATGGTTGTAGTAGAAAACACCTCACTGGACCAGAGAGTAAAAGAGGATGTTTTGCTCAAATTTTTCAAAGAACATCAATGGGTTTTTGCATAAAGTTGAATATTATACTCCTATTAACATCCCCTAATTTTGGTGGAAGTTTTAAAGGAATATTTAAATAGGTTGTAGTGCAAAAGTGCGAACTGGACCAGATTTGAAAACTTGGGGTAGAGCTCAAAACCTCCAAATGACTAAAAGACATTTTTGCACAAAAGTGATGTGGAAACATCACATGACATCCCCAAATTTTGGTGAAAATTTTAAATGCATTTGTCAAATGGTTGTAGTGCAAAAGAGGCTCTAAAGCTTATAAAAATCATTTTTAAAAGAATAAAGCTCAGGGAAAACAATTATGCAAATAAATCCACTGATAAAAGAAATGTTTTCTTAAGAGGGTATACAAGTCCAATAATATTTTTGGAAAGTTTTCACTTGGGGTAAAAACTCCACAATATCAAAGAAAAGAGAGGTTCTGAAATAAAAAAATAAATCTAGAAAATAAAAATTTAATTTCCTGGCAAAATTTTAATTGATAAATCATGGTTAAATTTTTGGGGTGTTATAGCGCATCGGGCCAAAACCGTGGTGGCACATTGGCATGAAAAAGAAGAGTGCGGACGCAGTCATTAAGAGTGCGAAGCACGCGCTCAGCGCGACCATTCTATTGCGAAGTATACGGGGAAGTGAACGAAAGATCGTGCCATGTGTGGTGAGAAGGTTGCGGATGGCAAGATTATAAAATTCCTTCCCATTGTCTGTTTGCAACGCATGGATGGGACGTTGAAACTGCGTGGAGGCATAGGAGTAGAATGCAGTGAGAGTGGCAACATCATCCGACTTTCAGCGCAACGGGAAGGTCCACACATATAGTGCGAAAAATCATCAAGTATAACAAGATAATAAAGATAGCCCATGTTACTTGCAACTCCAAACATCACTATGAATTAACTCAAACGGGTATGATGCAACATGTGATGAAGTGCCAAATGGAAGATGAACATGTTTGCCGAGACGACAGGCATGACAAGTGTGATAGTCGATCTTATTACACGTGAAGGAAAAACTCCAAAGAATATGACGAAGGGTGGCTGGGTTCAGATGTCCAAGTCGAGCATGTCAAAGGTCCACTCCAGTGGAAAGCGCCATGGGTGTGGCGGCGGAGGAAGTGGATGAGTGGGCCGGGTAGAGCTCGTCGGGGCTATCACATCGGTGGAGCACCATCCGGGTACGGGCATCCTTAACAGAAAAGCCAAACATGTCAAATTCGATGGTGACGGGATTTTCACGTGTAAAAGAACGAACGGAAACAAGGTTTTAAATAATGTCAGAAGAGACAAGTATATTAGAAAGTGATAACGGCATGGAGTTAGATGGAAAAGCAGCATGACCAACATGAGTAATGGGCATGGAAGAACCATCACCCATGGTAGTGCGAGCAGTGGTGTGAACGGGGTGGGCGGCGAGAAGGTTACCGGGGTTGGAGGCCCATGTGAGTCGTGGCTGCGGTGTCTGTACTAGTCGCCACCACTGGTGTACTGCTGTGGCGTGGGGGCGGAGTGGAGAGCTGCTAGGAGCGCGGGATCCTAGGGCGCCGGTGGAAGCGTCGGAGTCGACGGCTGTGGCTGTGGTGGAGGCGCCGCGAGGAGCGGGGGGTACCCGCCGGCCGAAGGCCCCATAGGGCACGGAGGGGCCGTAGGGCAGCGCAGGCGCGTACGGCTGAGGGGCCGCGTGAAGCGCCTGATGAGTGGTCAGGCAGGCGCCGAAGAAGCCGGGGACGGGGGCGCGCGGTACAGGCATGGAGTACGTGTGGACAACCCCCGTCTAGGGGTTCTGGCCGGCCTGCCAGGGCGCCAGCGGAGCGGCTGCTGCTGCTAGCAGGGGGCCTGCCCTGGGCGGCCGACTGCTATTGCTGCGGCTTGCGGCCACGACGGCCGCCACAGCGGCGCTCGGCGGGGGCCGGCTGCTACTGGTATGGGAACCCGGGCAGGGGCGGCGCCTGGAAGGGGCCCGGACCGGGCCGCGGCTGAGGAGCTGGGGCGGCGGGCGGGGCACCACCGCGGGTGCCGGTGGTGAGGGCCGTGTGAGTGGGCCGAGTGCGCGACATCCTCATCCTCCGTTCCTCGAGCTTCAGGTACGCCACGACCTTGGGAAAAGTCGGATCGGTGATGAAGGGGAGGTTTGAGGCGGCGTTTCCGAAGTCGTTGTTCAGGCCGGCGATGAGCGTGCTGAGAAGAAGCTCCTCGGAGACCTTCTCACCAAGGTCACGGAGCTCGTCGACATGCTTCTTGAGGCGCATGCAATAGTCGTCAATAGACGAGTCGTGCTGCTGACACCCAAAAAACTCGCCATGCAAGAAAACCTTGCGTTGGTGCGCATTGTCAGTGAAGAGACCGTTGAGCTTGGTCCAGACGGCGTGAGCATCATCCTCGGCGGAGACCACCGTGTGGAAGAGGTCCTTCGAGATGGTGGTGTAGAACCAACAGATGAGAGTGGCGTCGATGGTCATCCACTCTTCATCGTTCTCCATGAACCGGGAGTCCACGGAGCCATCTACGTGATCCCGGAGATTGTACTCATGGAACACAAGGGAGAAATATGTCTTCCAGCATAGTAGGTGGAGGTGAAGTGATCGAGGACGACGGGAACCCGACCGAGGATATTGAGATCATGGATGAGAACAGGGTCGGGGCCGGCAAACGGGTTGGTGCGGGTGGTGCTGGTGAAGGCGGAGGAACCGGGGGACTCCATGCGGCGCGGGAGGAGGGGTGGCGGCGCGGCTAGGGGTTAGGGTTAGGGGAGAGGGGAGCGGAAGTAGGTAGGGGAGGCGGCGGCTGGACACGGGCGGCGGCGTGGGAGACGCGGTGGCAGTGGCGGCGGGGTGTGACAGTGGCGGCGTGGTGCGGCGGCGGTGGCGGCGATGGAGATCGCGGCGGCGACGACGACGGCAAAAGGGTTTAGGATTAGGATTGTAGGTATGATACCATGTTGAGAGAGAATATTTTGGCAATGCAACTCGATGTATTGATTGGTGCATAGCACATATATATGGGAGTACAAGGTGGGCCTCGACCTCAACTATACAATGACTAGGAGGTGGGCCAAGATATTAATATACATGCACAACCATATATTCAACAGTCTTGTATGCTTGAGAGTGGAGGATGCCATGAGGGGCACACATATTGCCAGCATATTTCGCCAAAAGGGCATTGGAAGAAAAGGTGATCTCTTGTCTCCAAAACTTGTGAATGACACATCACACATGTGTAGTCTTGTATGAAAAAAATCTCTACAACATAGCCTTGGTATTTTGCCTATTGTTTATCAATAACCAGAAGATAATTTTGTGCCTAAGCTAGCAACAGGTGTTCCAAAGCCATTTGATAACTGGCAAAGGTTCTGATTGTATAAATAGGAGCTTGTGAGCCTTGGAAACCTTATAAATAGTAGAACCATGGGGTATTTACCAATAGTTAGGATCCTCTGCTAATTGCATGGCTTGCAGAAAATTGATCTAGTTCCTGATACTGCACATATGCCACTTCAGAGAGAGGTAGATAAAAGTGGGATGTTAAATCATTCAAAGCCCACAAAGATTGAAAACATTCCAGTTGTGAGAAAAGGAATCTAGGTGAGGCTAGAGTCCCATTTTGGCTGCTCATCCCTATTATTAGAACAAAAGGCATGAGGATGCCCATTCTGAAGGGTGCAAGTAGCAAATTCCTTATGTGCTAGTAGTAATTTTAAACAATCCATCCACCAGAAAGAACAATTGTGTAGGGTGACAGAAGACACCTCTTGAGGATAATAAACTTACCATGTTAGATGTACATGTCGTGGTTTTGTCATGGCAGACGTCCTAGTGTGAGGACTTAGACGTGAGGCCATCGCTATAGTGACTAGCTTGTCGGGGTTGAGCGGGACGAGAGACACGGTTTACCCAGGTTCGGCCCCTCACGGTGGAGGAAAAAGCCTACTCCTGCTCTTTTGCTTATTGCTCAAATATCGATTACAAGGGAGTGGATTCGCTTGACCTAGCTATCGATTGATTGTAACCTAATCTATCTGCCTCAAGGGATCGCCTTTATATACAGGTCGAGACCCTGAGTTTACAAGAGTCCGTGTCGCTCTTAGACTTGTGACCAACTATATTTCTAACCCGCCCAAGTAAGGAAACCTTAGGCGGTTTATATTTCTGGCCCATGAGCCGCCATCTTCAGTGTCGGGCTTCAAGCCGGCCCATTGGTCAAAGCACCTGTTAGGTCTTGCTTGACTTGTGACGGCCCACGCCAGTCTTTAACTCCTGACTCGCTACCTTGGTAACCCGGCCCAACATGGCGGGTTACATCCTGGGGTTATATCTCCAACATTAGGCCCCAGATTGATTTGAACTTGTTCATGTCAATCTTTGATCCATCCGTCTGGCGAGTCTCCTTTTGAGTCTCATAATCTCAGCTTTAAAAACTTCATAACCCGCCATATGAAAAGTTGATGTCATCTTCATAATTTTGGGGAAATCCTTATGACGTCATAACGAATCTTGTGTAAATCCACTTATCCCAAAAACTGAGGCACCCATTATGCCAAAAAAGTTAATGTGCCTCCTCGGTTTTTGCACCTACCATTTACTGTTCCCTTCCCTTTATAAATACGCAGGGGGTCCCTTTCTTCTCCTTTCACTTCGTCTCCTCCGCTTCTTCTTCTTCCTTTCGAACCCCTCTGCAACCGGAGCTCTGCCTCACCCATCGATCTTCACCGGCCACCTCGCTCGGATTTGCAGCACTACTCCACCTTCGCCGGAATACAACGGCGCATCTCCGCTTTCGTCCACTGTAGCTAGGTAGGTAAACCTCTTCTACTTAGATTCACATTATCTCATCGTAGCTCCTAGATTTCATTGGTGTTCGTCTGTCCTTCCCCGTGATATCCTGCGTAGATTCCGTATTTGATCTGAGAAGGCCATAGAACTGCGGGAGTAGTAGTTTTAGCATCAGTTTTGCATCTAGATAAACTAGTGCTTCCTCCAAATCTATGAATAGTCCTTTATTTCTTCCGTCACCACCATTAG
This sequence comes from Triticum aestivum, assembly GCF_018294505.1. Lineage (NCBI taxonomy): Eukaryota > Viridiplantae > Streptophyta > Magnoliopsida > Poales > Poaceae > Triticum > Triticum aestivum. The sequence goes on along the minus strand of NC_057814.1, from coordinate 418,232,631 downwards.
GTTTAGCAATTATTTTTCTTTTTTGAACTGCTCGTAGATCCATATCCGTAGCTGCTCTATTCCGAAACTTGTTTGTTCCACACTTAGCAGAAAAATCATCAACCCCCAATTTTAGCCAACCCGGCTTTATATCTTGGGTGGCTTACCATCATACTTGCAACTCGCCAAGTTTTCAGAAGTTGTATCTGTAGCTAACCCAACTCACCATTTAAGGCGACTGACCATTATGCTGACTTATTTATACAACTGTGATGACGAGTTGTTTATTCCTTAAATAACTCGCCATTTTGATTTCTACAATTCTCCATCACATTCAGGCGACTCAATATGCCGAAGACCACCATTTGCAATGGGTGCCTACCTTAGTTACCGAGGCCATTCTTAAAGATTATGAAGACCAAGGTCTCTTGGCGACTCAGGAACATATTGGCTGGTGATCTGGCCAAGGAGATAATGTGCCTAAACCCAGCGAAGGGGAAGTTGTAGTCCTTACTAATCATATCCTCAGAGGCTTCACACCGCCCGGGTCAAATTTTCGGGATGTCTTGAACTATTTCAGCCTTCATCCTCAAGACTTGGGCCCAAATTTGATATCAAATCTCTGCCACTTTCAATTTTTCTGTGAAGCCTATCTGCAAATGGAGCCCACTGTCGCTCTTTTCAAAGAATTCTTCTATATGAACCGCCAAACTGAATGTGCGGATGTCCCGAGCGAAGAACTAGGTGGAGTCTCAATCCAGAGACGCAGAGATGGCGGCTTTCCTTCAGCCACCCTTCCAAGTCATCTTAAAGGGTGGATTAAAACTTGGTTTTATTGCAAGAATACTACCCCCGCCAATGAGAATCCTCTGCCGGGTTATAGAGTTGACCGCCTTCCCGTAGATTTTGACCCGCCAAGCAATCTTCTTCTAGAGGAACATGCTGAAACGCTCCCACTTTATTCAAAAGTAAAAGCCTTGCTAGCCAATGGGTTAACTGGAGTTGATCTGACCCGGTGCTGGGTCTCATGGAGAATCCTCCCTTTAAGCTGCCGACCCGGCTTAATGTGTGAATACTCAGGCGATCAACCGATCCTTAGTGGTACAACTCAGATAATTTTACGGTTGACGAGGTCAATGAGACCGTAAAGAGTCTGCTTGGGGAACCTCAAGAAAACTGCAATAAGACAGGGTTGTCACCGTTTTTCAAGCTCAACTTGGCTCCACCTATAAGTACTCATTTATATCCGGCTTAAATAACTTTTGATTTAGTCCGTATTTTGCTTACTAATCTCTCTTCATTACACATGCCAATTCCCCCTTTTGGAACAAGAAGAAGAAAACCGCCGTGGCCAAAACCAAGACTGGTCCAAGACAGAAAAAGAACAAAATAGCTATTGTGATTAAGCTGGCTGCTGCGGGCGAGTCATCAGATGCTGACGAATCAGAGGTAGAACTCGAATCTCTTGGCCGCCTCTTTATGGAATTAGCTGACGCCTCTTGTTCTTAGGATGAAGTAGCAACTAGCCGGGCCGATGATGCTGAGGTAATTTCTATCTCCTCCGACTCAGATTCCTTGCCTCCAAAGAAGATAAGGCGGGTCATCCGGAAAGTAAGCTTTTCTCATCCAGATGCTCATTTAGATCTATACTTTCTTTTGAAGAAAACTCAGCACGAGTTACGACGCCAAACTAGGAGTAGCGGCTCTGGAGATCTAATGGCCGGGCTATCTCATGAACCTTCCTTTCGCAAGCGGCGTAACAAGGTGTCACACAGCCAACTTCTTCTTTGCCAAAGTCGGCCTTATCAGGCAACCACTTAACCCATCTGATTTCGATTACCAGGAGTCACCACCGTCTTCTGGAGACTCATCTTTTACACAACTGCCTCCCTTGGTTATAAACGCTGGGTAAGTCACTGTGCTTAACTTGTTGGCGGCTTACTTATTATCATATACACCTTAATACTCCAATTTGATCACAGAGCCAAGGCCAAGAGTAAAAAGAGAAAAACAGGCGATTCTTCAAAAACCTTCAAAATCCGTAAGTTAGAGGAACATGTGCTGGTGACCTCTGAGGCCAACATCGAGAACCCTGAAGAGCATCTCAACAACCATGATGATTCGCCTCCGCATACTGAAGCACCGGCCTCTGAGGCCATAGATGTTGAATCTAACCCGACGGACAATTTTAACCCGGCCGAGTTCCATTCCTGCCTCAAGCCCTGTCAAGGTGTAACGCCCCGGATCCGATGCGCCAGGTGTCTTCCAGTTATGCGTCGTTGTTGCCATGTCATTTGATTGCGTGTTGCATTTTTCCATGTCATCATCTGCATTTTATCTGCATGCTTTTCAAAACTTGCATCCGGTCCTTTTTCCGCGTTGTCCGTTTTGCGATCCGACACTCCCACTCGCGCCCGTCGCCCCCCTCAGACCTTGTTTTGTGAGCGGGAGAAAAACGTTCTCGGAATGGGATGAGATTTGCCGTGTGGCCTTGGTATATCACCGGTAGACCGCCCGTCAAATTTCGTTCCATTTGGAGGTCGTTTGATGCCCCAACGGTTAACCGTGTAGCCCGAAACCCCTCTCTCTTTGCAGCCCAGCACCCCTCCACCACAGCCCACTAACCCAACAAAACCCCCTCCATGCTCTCGGTCATTCGATCACGATCGTGTGGGCGAAAACCGCACCTCATTTGGACTCTCCTAGCTCCTCCTACCTATAAATAGGTGCCTCCCCCTTCAAATTCGCGGATGAAAACCCTAGATTTCTTCCCCTCGCGCCCCCGGACTCTCCCCCTCGACGGACATGTCCGCCGCCACCGTCCGCCCTATCCGCCGCCACCGCGTGTCCCAGCGCCTCCTGCACCGCGTCGCCTCCCGCGGCCCGCTGGGGCCCAGGCGGGGCCCGCCCGGCCCGATCCGGCCGCACCGCCGCCCCTCGTCCTCCCGCTCGCCCGCGTCCCGCGCCGCCGGTCCCCGCCGGCGCCGTCCCGCTCCTTTCGCCGGCGCGCCTCCGCCGCCCTTCGCCGCCGACCCCACCGCCCCGTCGGGGCTGCCCCGCGCACCTCGCCGCCGGTCGCCGCCGACCCCGCCTCGCCGGAGCCCGCGCCGGCCAGATCTGGTCAAGTGGGACCAGATCCACCGGGTTCCCCATCCAAACGGTGCACCCGTCCCGTACATCTCCATTCCGGAATCCCGAGATCCAGTTTTCCCGCGAGGTCTAAAATTCTTCCAAGTCCCAGAATTTTTGCATTATGTTGTCCTGTTCATCGCATCATAATTTCATGTGTGCTGCTCCGATTTGTGTGTATAATATGTCAAAATGTTCATCATGAGATATTCTTCATTTTGTTCCATTGTTCCATGCTTGTTTGAATCCATATTGATGCCCTAATCATTGTTGCAAGAGTGCTATATGATGTTATCTGCTGTCTGTTATTAGAACTTGATGATTTGTCTTTTTCATTGCATTTTGTGTGTGCATCCTATGAGCATGATCTGTACATGTGTTTTGAACTAAATCATGCCATATTTAAAGGGGTGCTTGTTTTGTATTTTTGTGGTCTATGTGGTGACTAGAACAAGCATGCAAAGTAGCCTCTGTGATGTTGCTGATTTCTGTGACTTAGTCATTTCTGCCAAGTCTGAGTGTTATATTTTGTTGCTATGTAAACCTGCTGTCACCATGAGTTCTATGCTTAATCTGAAGATGTTCAATAAGGATGGTTTGTTATACATGTTATGCTCTATCCATCCATGCCCTTCTTTGCATTTATAGCCTGCTGTAGCTTGTTGCAAACTTGCTCTCAAACTGCTAAATAATGTTGCTGTCAGCCTGTTAACATTAAGTTCAGTTTTGACATGTGTTTTGCTAGTGATTCATGCACCCTATGAACTTTCTCTTGCAATTCTTCGCTTCATAATTATGCCATCTTACTGTTGGTCACATTTCCATTCCATGTAATGCTCTTTAGTGAGTTGTACAAGCTCACCAACATGCCCACTTATCGTTGTTTCTGCCATGCACTGTTATTTTCACTAAGTCTGAATCTGTCATATCACTTGCTATGTTTACATGGGTGCCATCATATCTTCTGTGCCTTTTTGGCTCATGTTCAGTAAGGGACTTTTTCTCTATGCAATTAATAAATTCATTCCATGCCTTTTCTTTCTATGATATGTTCCTGTAGAATGTTGTTTGATAGCTCTAAACATTGCAACCTGATGTTATTTCTGCCATGTCCTGGAATTCTGCTAAGTCTGTGAATCTGTTATTATTTGCAATCTTGCCATGTCCTTTTGAGCATGTTCTAGTGATTTCTGGAGATAGCTCAGTGTTCATGTTTTGTAATGATTTACCTGAACATCATTTCCATGCCTTTTGTTTTCATGTTAGGATGCTGTAGCATGTTGTTTTGATGCTTGCTAGATGACTACTTGCTGTTTTGGACAGATTGTTGTTATATCTTGTTTGGAGTGTATGTGTTGCACCGTTGCTCCGTTTTGAGTGTGCTCTATATAAAACTTGCTTAGAATTGCATGTAGCTTCCTCTTATCATGTTGCATCCTTATCTTGAGTGTGTTTGCTTGATGTTTGAATGCATTTTGCATCAATGCCATGTTTAACTTGTTTTGCTCATATCTTTTAGGCCGTAGCTCCAAATTAAACGAACTTTATATGTAACTTGACTAGATTTTTGTGTAGATCATCTTGGTGCATTTTAACTTTCTGTTTAACAACTTGAACATAAGGTTTATTCAGATCTGGACCAATTTCGAAATTGTATATGAGGACTTACCGGAATTTATCTATGTTGTTTCCAGCCTCATTTAAACTTGCTTTGATGTGTTGCTCTTGTATGCATCATCTCTTGCCATGAGTAGCTTCAGGTAGCCTTGTCATGCATCATACTTGATTGAGCATCATGCCTTGTTCATGTGTGGTGTGTTTACCATGTTGTGTGCTTCTTCTCGATAGTTCATGTTTCGTTGCGATCGTGAGGATTAGTTCGTCTACGCTCGGTTCGTCTTCGTGGCTTCATCTTCTTCATGGACTCGTTCTTCTTCCTAGCGGGATTTCAGGCAAGATGACCATAACCTTGGATCTCATTACTATCATTGTTATGCTATTTGCTTCGTTCTATCGCTATGCGGCGCTACCTATCACTTGCTCTTCAAGCCTCCCAAATTGCCATGAACCTCTAACCTTTGTCACCCTTCCTAGCAAACCGTTGTTTGGCTATGATACCGCTTTGCTCAGCCCCTCTTATAGCGCTGCTAGTTGCAGGTAAAGATGAAGATTGCTCCATGTTGGATTATGTTTATGTTGGGATATCACAATATTCTATTATTTAATTAATGCATCTATATACTTGGTAAATGGTGGAAGACTCGACCTTATGCCTGGTGTTTTGTTCCACTCTTGCCACCCTAGTTTCCGTCATACCGGTGTTATGTTCCTTGATTTTGCGTCCCTTACGCGGTTGGGTGATTTATGGGACCCCCTTGACAGCTCGCTTTGAATAAAACTCGTCCAGCAAGGCCCAACCTTGGTTTTACCATTTGCCTATCACCTATTTCTTTTCCCTAGGGAGTCGCTCTCCCGAGGGTCATCTTTATTTAGCCCCCCCGGGCCAGTGCTTCTCTAAGTGTTGGTCCGAACTGAGCCGCCTGCGGGGCCACCTCGGGGAAACTCGAAGTCTGGTTTTACTCGTAGCCTGTCTCATCCGGCTTTGCCCTGAGAACGAGATATGTGCAGCTCCTATCGGGATTGTCGGCACATCGGGCGGTCTTGCTGGTCTTGTTTTACCATTGTCGAAATGTCTTGTAAACCGGGATTCCGAGACTGATCGGGTCTTCCCGAGAGAAGGAATATCCTTCGTTGACCGTGAGAGCTTATAATGGGCTAAGTTGGGACACCCCTGCAGGGTATTATCTTTCGAAAGCCGTGCCCGCGGTTATGTGGCAGATGGGAATTTGTTAATGTCCGGTTGTAGAGAACTTGACACTTGACTTAATTAAAACGCATCAACTACGTGTGTAGCCGTGATGGTCTCTTTTCGGCGGAGTCCGGGAAGTGAACACGGTTTCTGGGTTATGTTTGACGTAAGTAGGAGTTCAGGATCACCTCTTGATCATTGCTAGTTTCACGACCGTTCCATTGCTTCTCTTCTTGCTCTTATTTGCGTAAGTTAGCCACCATACATTGCTTAGTCGCTGCTGCAACCCCACCACTTATCATTTTCCATACCCTTTAAGCTTTGCTAGTCTTGATACCCATGGTAATGGGATTGCTGAGTCCTCGTGGCTCACAGATTACTACAACACCAGTTGCAGGTACAGGTTTTGCGATGATCATGACACTAGAGCGATGTTACTTGTTTTGGAGTTCTTCTTCTGCTTCTTCTTCGATTAGGGGATAGGTTCCAGGTCGGCAGCCTGGGCTAGCAGGGTGGATGTCGTTTGAGCTTCTGTTTGTGTTTCATCCGTAGTTGGATGTTGATCTTGTGCATGATGTATTGATGTATTCTTGCGGCATTTGTATGCCTTGTATGTATCCCCATCTATTATGTAATGTTGATGTAATGATATCCACCTTGCAAAAGCGTCTTCAAGATGCGCTTCTATCCTTGGTGGGACCTTCGAGTTCCTTTAGGATAGGGTCGCATCTTGGGCGTGACACAAGGTGACTGAAGATACTCCTGCTGAGAAGAATAATGATGATATTGCCATTATTGGGGAGGGTTACAAAGCACCTGAGACTTCCAACGTGCTAACCAAGCATATGGCCAAGGAAGAAACGCCTTTGTTTGAAAAGGGCAAATCAAAACTTGAGCTGCTGAAGTATGAAGATTTCTGTGCTGAGGAATTGCACGCTGGCTACCTAAACCGTCTGGCTACAAGCCGGGAAATGGAAGCTGGCTTAATAAACATGATGAAGAAAAAATATGAGGTACACTCCATTGTCTCCTGTTATATATCCTTATGCAACCCCCAAGTCCTGATCATAGGAAAAATCTTGAGTATGGTTAAGACTTAGAGATATAATGTGTGAAGTCCAAATTGTAACCCCAAGGGCCGGGTTATCATGCAAATGATAACCCGGGTCGTTTAAACACCTCTTAGGAAAAACTATCATGTAGCCCCCAAGGGCCGGGTTATCATGCCAATGTTAAGCCGGTTCTTTGAACACACTTTTAGAGGAAATCACGATGTAGCCCCCAAGGGCCGGCTTATCTTGATGAGATAAACCGGGTCTTTCAATATAATCACTTTGAAGAATTGTCCTGTAGCCCCCAAGGGCCGGCTTATTGTAGCGACCAGACCTCAAACAGTCTTTGCTGCTGTGCACCAGTGTCATCCCTGGATCAGTAATGCTGACACGCACAGTACAAATGGAGGATTTATAACAGAGTAGCAATCACACACTTATTACAACGAGTATCTCAAAAGAGAATAAGTATGATAAATATGGCTTAAGGCCATCTAAATACGATAACAGCGGAAGACTTGGAAGATAAGTGAGTCCATCAACTCCAACGGCATCACTGAGTATAAGACCACGACCTAAGGCACCTTACTCGTCGTCTGAAAAGTCTGCAACATGAAACGTTGCAGCCCGAAAACGGGCCAGCACATGGAATATGCTGGCAATGTAACACATAGAGAGTAATGAATATAATAATGCTATACTACATGCATATTTGGCTGGTAGAAGGCTCTATGGTTATTGTTTTGCAAAAAGCCAATTTTTCCCTACTGCAAAGGAATACATTTTATTTAACTATCATGGTGGTTGTTAACATTGAGAATGGTTGACAGCATTCTCAATCCCAATTAAGTATCATCATTAACCCAACAAAATTAATTAAAGTAACATGATGAGATTCACATGATAATCCAAGTACTAGATACTCAAGATATCCATAACCGGGGACACGGCTAATCATGATTAGTTTGTACACTCTGCAGAGGTTTATGCACTTTTCCCCACAAGACTCGATCGCCTCCGCTTGATTCTCGCACTACATGATGTTTGAGAAACGGATGACCGAGACACAGTCTTTCAGAAGCGTTAGCACCTTACGATGGGTAGACCGGTACACCTACATCCCCTACATCTGCTAGTCTACCACTGTAAGAGTTCACACAACTTAATCAACTATGCTAGAGCCCATAATAGCTTGTGGCTGCACACGGAAGTTTCTAGCATGAATAATCTCATGATCCCTTTGAACCTGGGTGGCGGTCCAAAAGAAAAACAGGCAATCCTGGAATACCCAGGTACCTCAATCCACCCAGATGTGAGTTTTAGTTGCCACCTTAAGTTTAACCGTTAATTAACAATCTCACATCTGTCATGGACACACTCAAACCCAATCCACGTCTACTAGCATAGCATAGCAATATAAGCAAACGTAGAAGTAACTCCCAAGGGTTTGATAATAAAACAGGTAATAGGTACTACCTCAACTACTTCCCAAAACCCACAATTTAATTAGATCCTAACCATGCAATGTTTGAGGATTTGTCTAATGCAATAAAACTGGGTAGTAAAAGAGGTATGATCAAAGTGTTACTTGCCTTGCTGATGATCCGTGAAACTTAGAGATTCGAAGTAGCAAGCGGCACACTCCGGGTACTCTATCGCAAACAAACAAGCATACAATAAGCACTCATCAAATGCACAGGTAAAACCCAAATAAAATATCTAACCAGAAATTTCAACTTAAGAACTCCGGTTTGCAAAAAGAATCAAATCAAACGAAGCAACGAAAGTCAAGCGGCGAAAGAAACAAGCTTCATGTAATAATCTGGATCTAGGTCAAATTTTACAGTAGCAAAAACTTGTTTGAGTTGGTTAAAGGGAAAGAGAATTTTGAGATGAAACTCTAGGCGCTTGAATCGTCTGATTCCGATAAACGAGCGAAAAGATAAACCAGAACGAAAATCTGACCAGAAATCGCGATCTGGAATAATCGTGGAAAAACTGACGAAAAATTAAAACTGACGAACAGTTAAACGAACGGACGTTCATTAACTGCAGCTAACCGGCGAACACGTTTGTTAAAACAAACAGATCGGTGAACGTTCATTAATTAATTAAACCAAAAAAATAAACCAATCTAAAAAAAATAAACCTAGGGTTTCGAAAAAAATAAACCGAGCGGTTTTTTAAAAAAACTGGGCGGTTCGAACGGCTCGGCTACCTCGTCAGGACGGGCTCCGGCGGGTCAGGCGAGGGGCAGCGGGGCTCGGGCGTCGTCGGGGCGGCGAGGGGCGGCGGCGTACGGGCTCCGGGGCGGCGGCTCCTTCAGCGGCGGGGTGGGGCGGCTCCGGCGGGTTCCTTCGGCGGCGGCGGCTTCGGGAACGGGGTGGGGTGAGGCGGCGGGGTGGGGAGTATATATAGTAGGGGGTGCCGTGGGGGAGGGGGCAAGGCGGCGGCGGCGACGTGTCCTGGAGGGACACGGGCGGCGGCGGGAGTTCGTCTCCAGGTCGGGGACGACTCGGGGTGGGCTGCTGGGCCGCGCGGCTGGGCTTCGGCCCAGTTGGCGCTCTGGCGATTTTTTTTAAATTCCGCCGAACTAAAAAAAATCCTAGAAAAATAAATATAAATCCAAAAATGCCAAAACAAATTTTTCCCGTCTAATTAAAATAATTAGAACGAGATGAACATTTTCTTTGCCCAAAAATGCAGTTTTGAAAACGTGCAATATTTTTTTAATGCAATTAAAATTGCAAATAAAATCCGAATAAAATCAAATATTTGATTTTAATATTTTTCCTCCAATATTTCAATTATTTTGGAGAAGTCATATTGTCTCCTCTTATTTATTTTAATATGAAATATTTTTCGGAGAGAAAAATAATTAAAACCAAAAATCCTCGTTTCAATATTTGATAAAAATCGAATATGAAAACCGGGAAAAATCCCCAACTCTCTCCGAGGGTCCTTGAGTTGCTTAGGATTTTCGAGGATTTGCCAAAATGCAATAAAATATGCTATGCAATGATGATCTAATATATAACATTCCAAATTGAAAATTTGGGATGTTACACTTATCTTTTATGAGATGAGCCGGGTCTTTTGTAGTATATGAGGAAACAAAAAATGACTTACATTAGCCCCCAAGTGCCAAGGATATTGCTTGCAATGTACTTGGGAATTAAATAAATTTATCATTCATAACATCTCGTCTATTTAACTCTTGAGGAAACTTTAAGCCTAGGCGAGTCAAACATGGCTGTCTTGAAGAAAAATTCGGAATCTGAACAAGCTGAATTCACCAAGGCGGAATCAAGCTTGAAATCTTCTTTAGAAGATTTGAAAAAGATCAAGGCCGATTTTGACACTGAAAGATCCACTTTTGAGGTTGAAAAGGTCGCTCTATTGAAACGTGCAGAAGACGCCGAGAACCAACTTAAGCCAATGGCTGAAGAATTGGGCAGCTTAAAACACCACATTTCTCAAATGACTGCCGCTATCTTTGGTAAGTAATACTTTCAATAAATTGAGATAGCTCGCCTGGCAACTTGAAAAGCTTGAATTTAACTCACCTGTCGACTCTTGTTTTGAATTTATGATAGGCACGAGGAGTTCCAACCTTGGGCAAAACATGCTGATGAAGCTAAAAGCCGTTTATTCGTTGACTGAAAAGATATATGTTGGAAGTCTTCATGGTCTTGTAGCTGTATTAAATGGCAAGCAACCACCACAGCTTATAAAAAATGTACTGGATCAGTTATCAAAAATGCCCAAGCAGACTAAAGAGCTGAAGATGTCAGCTCCCCGTGCAGGAGCAATAACATCTCTAGGCCGGGCAAAGGCTTATCAAACGAAATTGGACCCTCAAGAGATGGCTGGCGGGTATCCAGAATATAAAGATGACGGGTCAGTATTCAGTGAAGTAGATTATGCCAACTATGTCAGGGAAATGCGGCCATTGGCGTGTCAACTTGCAAAGGAACTTGATCTGACAAAGTACCAGCGAGATTATGACAGCAACGATACTCGAATCAAGGCACCTTCATTCGACGTTATAGACCTCACTCCTCAAAGGCGTAAGCATATTTTTGCCCCTGATATCGACCCTTCCCCTATCTGCAATGATGAAGCAATCTTTGAGGCTTTAACTGGTATCAACTGGGCCTCGGACAACCTTCAGATCGAAAACAAAGAAGAGTCGGCTCAGGATGATCCGGAGACCTCTGCTACAAGGCACCGAAAAGATATTAACCGAGAGGGTACTATGCAGGACAGCACAGAAACCCGCTTAGAGGAGTAACATAGCTCTTGAAAAATATTGCTTGAAAATGTTGGGCTCGACTGCAACCTTGTAATAGGTGTAGTAAAAAAACATTTGGTTGCTCTTGCCATGCCTTCGTGCACGTAGTTTGACTTAACTTTCAATATCTGAATATATAACTGCCTTGGATGTTTTATCTTGCCTGACACACCCCTTTGATGAGCAGTATATCTTGAAACTGTGTTAAACACATTGTGATGATGCATAAACTCACTTGGAGTTGCAAAAATAACCCGGCAATTTGCCTGAAGGCGACTTATAGTCGCAGTATCTCTGGCGGCTCTTGGCCAAGCATAGCTTTAATATTGATGTTCTATAACCCGGAGCTTTATGACCCGGTGGCCTATAGCCTTTGTCAAAGAATCAATAACCAATAATTACTGTAACCATAGAAATTCAACAAAATGTAAATATGCATAAAAGTAATTTATGAGTCAGCTTTTAAGGCTCGACATAAAAGACCGGCTTTTAAGGCTCGAGTCTTGCTTCAATGAAGCTTGGCGTAATAGCCTTTCTTCCCGTAAGCCGGCTCTTGCGTGACATAATTAGCCATTTTAACCTTGACTAGTTCAGGGTCATATAGATTGACTGTCAAGAGTATGACGAGTCACATATTGGAGTAGCAGCAAGCAGATAGGTGAGTTTATCCTCGCTTTGTGTAAGTCGGCTCTCACGTGACATAAACCACCGTTTTAACCTTGATTAGTTCAGGGTCATAAAAGATTGACTGTCAAGAGTACGGCGAGTTTACCTATTGGAGTAGCATCATGCATACAGGCAGCTTTAACCCATAATATAGGGTTTATTTGCCGGTTAAGAGGGTAAGAAAGCTAAACTCGATGAATTGGAAGCCTCCAAGTGAGCTTATGATCAATTAATAAAGACTCATGCACAGTAAATATGAGATGAAATGACATATGCCCGGAATTTTGGGGATGCCGGCTTTATCATTGATCATAAAAAGATATATACATTGATGAAGGTATATACAATGACAGGAGCCAGTGGCTCAGGTGTAATAAGGTCGTAGATGAGCAATGTTCCAAGGCCTGTTGGTCTCCTCTTCAGATGTACATGAATCTTTGTTCTCACATATGTCAATGAGATAATATGACCCGTTGTTGAGGTTTTTGCTGACCACAAAGGTCCTTCTCAAGGAGGTGAAAGCTTATGCATGCCTGTCTGAACTTGAATTAGACGGAGCACTAAGTCGCCCTCCTGGAAAGTCCGACTTCGAACTCTACGGCTATGATAGCGACGTAGGTATTGCTAGTAAATTGATGATCGCGCCGCTGCAAGATCACGTTCTTCTTCCAAAGCATCCAAAGTATTTTGACGTGTTATCTCATTGTCAGCTTCAACGTAAGCCGCCACCCTGGGAAAGTCATGACGAATATCACTGGGAAGAACCACCTCAGCACCCTAAACCATGAAGAAAGGTGTGTAGCCCGTTGATCTCTTGGAGGTGTTCCTGATGCTCCAAAGAACCGAAGGAATCTCTTGCACCCAACAACCTGGAATCCGTTTTAAGGGGACCATAAGCCGGGGTTTGATTCCTCGCAAAATCTCCTGGTTAGCATGTTCTGCCTGACCATTGGACTGAGGATGTGCCACTGACGATACATCGACTTGGATGTGTTCTCTCTGACAGAACTCTTTCATAGCTCATTTGGACAGATTTGTCACATTATCACTGATGATACTATGAGGATAACCAAAGCGAAAAATTAGCTTCTTGACAAACTGAACTGCAGTAGCCGCCTCACAATTACTGACTGGCTCTGCCTCTACCCACTTGGTGAACTTATCAACTGCAACCAACAGGTGAGTTTTCTTGTCTTTAGACCTCTTGAATGGTCCAACCATATCAAGCCCCCAGACTGCAAACGGCCAAGTAATTGGAATCATCCTCAATTCTTGAGCCGGCACGTGAGCTTGTCTTGCAAATTTCTGGCAACCCTCACACTTGTGAACTATGTCCTCTGCATCAGCATGAGCCGTTCACCAGTAAAAACCGTGACGAAAAGCCTTAGCCACCAGAGATCTTGACCCAATATGATGACCACAATCCCCAGCATGGATTTCTTGTAAAATTTCACGGCCTTCTTCAGAGGAAACATAGTGTCGAAACACGCCAGTCACACTGCATTTGTGTAACTGGCCATTGACAATAGTCATGGACTTAGACCGACGGATAGTATGACGAGCAAAGAGTTCCTCCTCTGGAAGCTCACCCAGATCAAATAAGCAAGATATGGTACTGTCCAGTATGGAGTGGCATGTAGAGACGCCACCAGCTGGCCCTCCGGGTCAGGAACTGCCAGGTCTTCCTTTGAAGGCAACTTGACAGAAGGGTTGTGTAGGACATCAAGGAATACATTGGGAGGAACCAGCTTATGCTGAGAACCCAGCCGTGATAGAGCATCCGCCGCCTCATTAACCCACCGGCCGATGTGATCCACTTCATAACCTTTGAAGTGCCCAACAATGTTAGTCACTACCTGACGATAAGCCAGCATGAGTGGGTCTTTAGAATCCCATGTTCCTGAAACTTGCTGAGCCACTAGGTCTGAGTCTCCCAGGCATCTGACCCGGCTCAGGTTCATCTCCTTAGCCATACGAAGCCCGTGGAGTAAAGCCTCATACTCAGCTGCATTGTTAGTACAGGGAAACATAAGCCTTAAAACATAACAAAACTTATCACCTCGAGGGAAAGATATGATAACTCCAGCCCCTGAGCATTCCAGTTGCCGAGACCCGTCAAAGTGTAATGTCCAGTATGTATTATTTGGCTTCTCCTCAGGTGTCTGCAACTCTGTCGAGTCATCGATAAAATCCACCAAAGCCTGAGACTTGATGGCAGTTCTTGGCACATATTTGATGTGATATGGTCCAAGCTCAATTGCCCACTTTGCAACCCAGCCGGTAGCTGATGTCGCTTGAACTACGTCGGTATTTCCCCAAAGAGGAAGGGATGATGCAGCACAGCTTTGGCAGATATTTCCCTCATTTATGAAACCAAGGTTATCGAACCAGTAGGAGAACCAAGCAACACTATGTAAATGGTACCTACACACAAAGAACAAATACTTGCAAACCGACGTGTAAAAGGGGTTGTCAATCCCTTTCGGGTAACGATGCCAAAAATGGCTAGTTGACGGGATAAAAATTGTGGTAGATTGATAGATGCAAATAATGACAAATAAAACTCAGCGAGGTATTTTTGGGTTTTTGATAATATAGATATGAAAATAAAACATGCAAATAAATAAAAAGGCAAATAACAATATAGATTTGAAAATAGATGATGAGAAAATATACCCAGGGGACGTAGATTTCACTAGTGGCTTCTCTCAAGAAAAATAGCATACGGTGGGTAAACAACTTACTGTTGGGCAATTGATAGAACTTCAAATAATTATGACGATATCTAGGCAGTGATCATTATATAGGCATCACGTCCAAGATTAGTAGACCGACTCCTTCCTGCATCTACTACTATTACTCCACACATCGACCGCTATCCAGCATGCATCTAGTGTATTAAGTGTTGGGGAACATAGTATTTCAAAAAAATTCCTACGATCACGCAAGATCTATCTAGGAGAAGCATAGCAACGAGCGGGGAGGGTGTGTCCACATACCCTCGTAGACCGAAAGCGGAAGCGTTAAGTAACGCGGTTGATGTAGTCGAACGTCTTCGCGATCCAGCCGATCAAGTACCAAACACACGACACCTCCGCGATCTGCACACGTTCAGCTTGGTGACGTCCCTCGAACTCTAGATCCAGATGCGGCCGAGGGAGAGTTCCATCAGCACTACGGCGTGGTGACGGAGATGATGAAGTTACCAGCGCAGGGCTTCACCTAAGCACTACGACAATATGACCGAGGTGTAAAACTGTGGAGGGGGCACCGCACACGGCTATAGATCAACTTGTGTGTCTATGGGGTGCCCCCTCCCCCATATATAAAGGAGGGGAGGAGGAGGCCGGCCGGCCACAAGGGGCGCGCCAAGGGGGGAGGAATCCTACTCCTAGTAGGAGTAGGTTTCCCCCTTTCCTAGTCCAACTAGGTGGAGAAGGAAGGAGAGGGAGAGGGAGAGGGGAAAGAGGGGCCGCGCCCCCCTCCCCTAGTCCTATTCGGACTCCCCTTGGGGGGGGTGTGCCACCTCTTGGCTGCGGCCCTCTCTCTCCCCTAAGGCCCACCAAGGCCCATAACTTCCCTGGGGGAGGGGGGTTCCAGTAACCCTCCGGCACTCCGGTTTTATCCGAAACTCTCCGTAACACTTCCGGTGTCTGAACAACATGGTCCAATATATCAATCTTTATGTCTCGACCATTTCGAGACTCCTCGTCATGTCCGTGATCACATCCGGGACTCCGAACAACCTTCGGTACATCAAATTACATAAACTCATAATAACAATCATCATCGAACGTTAAGCGTGCGGACCCTACGGGTTCGAGAACTATGTAGACATGACCAAGACACCTCTCCGGTCAATAACCAATAGCGGAACCTGGATTCTCATATTGGTTCCTACATATTCTACGAAGATCTTTATCGGTCAAACCGCATAACAACATATGTTGTTCCCTTTGTCATCGGTATGTTACTTGCCCAAGATTCGATCGTCGGTATCACCATACCTAGTTCAATCTCGTTACCGGCAAGTCTCTTTACTCGTTCCGTAATGCATCATCCCACAACTAACGTCACATTTCTTGCAAGGCTCATAGTGATGTGCATTACCGAGAGGGCCCAGAAATACCTCTCAGACAATCGGAGTGAAAAATCCTAATCTCGATCTATGCCAACTCAACAAAACACCATCGGAGACACCTGTAGAGCATCTTTATAATCACCTAGTTACGTTGTGACATTTGATAGCACACTAAGTGTTCCTCCGGTATTCGGGAGTTGCATAATCTCATAGTTAGAGGAGCATGTAAAAGTCATGATGAAAGCAATAACAACAAACTAAACGATCATAGTGCTAAGCTAACGGATGGGTCTTATCCATCACATTATTCTCTAATGATGTGATCTCGTTCATCAAATGACAACACATGTCTATGGCTAGGAAACATAACCATCTTTGATAAACAAGCTAGTCAAGTAGAGGCATACTAGGGACACTCTGTTTGTCTATGTATTCACACATGTACTAAGTTTCCGGTTAATACAATTCTAGCATGAATAATAAACATTTATCATGATATAAGGAAATATAAACAACAACTTTATTATTGTCTCTAGGGCATATTTCCTTCAGTCTCCCACTTGCACTAGAGTCAATAATCTAGTTCACATCGTCATGTGATTTAACACCAATAGTTCATATCTTTATGTGATTAGTTCACATCTCCATGTGACTAACACCCAAAGGGTTTACTAGAGTCAATAATCTAGTTCACATTGCTATGTGATTAACACCCAAAGAGTACTAAGGTGTGATCATGTTTTGCTTGCGAGAGAAGTTTAGTCAACGGGCCTGCAAATTCAGAGCCATATGCATTTTGCAAATTTTCTATGTCTGCAATGCTCTGCATAGAGCTACTTTAGCTAATTGCTCCCATTTTCAATATGTATCCAAATTGAGACTCAGAGTCATCCGGATCGGTGTAAAAGCTTGCATCGACGCAACTCTTTACGGCGAACTCTTTATCACCTCCATAACCGAGAAATATCTCCTTAGTTCTCTAAAGATAATTTTGACCGTTGTCCAGTGATCTACCCCCAGATCACTATTGTACTCCGTTGCCAAACTCAGGGCAGGGTATACAATAGGTCTGGTACACAGCATGGCATACTTTATAGAACCTATGACTGAGGCATGGGGAATGACTTTTCATTCTCTTTCTATTTTCTGCCGTGGTCGGGTTTTTGAGTATTTACTCAACTTCACACCTTTGCAACACAGGCAAGAACTCCTTCTTTTACTGTTCCATTTTGAACTACTTCAAAAACTTGTCAAGGTATGTACTCATTGAAAAAACTTATCAAGCGTCTTGATCTATATCTATAGATCTTGATGCTCAATATTTAAGCAGCTTCACCGAGGTCTTTCTTTGAAAAACTCCTTTCAAACACTCCTTTATGCTTTCTAGAAAATTCTACATCATTTCCGATCAACAATATGTCATTCACATATACTTATCAGAAAGGCTGTAGTGCTCCCACTCACTTTCTTGTAAATATAGGCTTCACCGCAGGTCTGTATAAAACTATATGCTTTGATCAACTTATCAAAGCGTACATTCCAACTCCGAGATGCTTGCACCAGTCCATAGATGGATCACTGGAGCTTGCACATTTTGTTAGCACCTTTAGGATTGACAAAACCTTCTGGTTGTATCATATACAACTCTTCTTTAATAAATGCATTAAGGAATGCAGTTTTGATATCCATTTGTCAGATTTCATAAAACGTGGCAATTGCTAACATGATTCAGACAGACTTTAAGCATCGATACGAGTGATAAAATCTCATCATAGTCAACATCTTGAACTTGTCAAAAACCCTTTGCGACAAGTCGAGCTTTGTAGATAGTAACACTACTATCAGCGTCCGTCTTCCTCTTGAAGATCCATTTATTCTCAATGGCTTGCCGATCATCGGGCAAGTCCACCAAAGTCCACACTTTGTTCTCATACATGGATTCTATCTCAGATTTCATGGCCTCAAGCCATCTGTCGGAATCTGGGCTCATCATCGCTTCCTCATAGTTCGTAGGTTCATCATGGTATATTAACATGACTTCCAGAACAGGATTACCGTACCACTCTGGTGCGGATCGTACTCTGGTTGACCTATGAGGTTTGGTAGTAACTTGATCTAAAGTTTCATGATCATCATCATTAACTTCCTCACTAATTGGTGTAGGCATCACTGGAACTAATTTCAGTGATGAGCTACTTTCCAATTCGAGAGAAGGTACAATTACCTCATCAAGTTCTACTTTCCTCCCACTCACTTCTTTCGAGAGAAACTTCTTCTCTAGAAAGGATCCACTCTTAGCAACAAAGATCTTGCCTTCGGATCTGTGATAGAAGGTGTACCCAACAGTTTCTTTTGGGTATCCTATCAAGACGCACTTCTCCGATTTGGGTTTGAGCTTTATCAGGTTGAAACTTTTTCACATAAGCATCGCAACCCCAAACTTGAAGAAACGACAGCTTAGGTTTCTTGCTAAACCACAGTTCATACGGTGTCGTCTCAACGGATTTTTAGACGGTGCCCTATTTAACGTGAATGCAGCTGTCTCTAATTCTTAACCCCAAAACGATAGTGATAAATCGGTAAGAGACATCATAGATCGCACCATATCTAATAAAGTACGGTTATGACGTTCGGACACACCATTACGCTGTGGTGTTCCAGGTGGCGTGAGTTCCGAAACTATTCCACATCATTTCAAATGAAGACCAAACTCGTAACTCGAATATTCATCTCCGCGATCAGATCGTAGAAACTTTATTTTCTTGTTACGATGATTTCCCACTTCACTCTGAAATTCTTTGAACTTTTCAAATGTTACAGACTTATGTTTCATCAAGTAGATATATACCCATATCATCTCAAATCATCTGTGAAGGTCAGAAAATAACGATACCCGCCGCGAGCCTCAACACTCATCGGATCACATACATCAGTATGTATTATTTCCAATAAGTCAGTTGCTCGCTCCATTGTTCTGGAGAACGGAGTCTTAGTCATCTTGCCCATGAGGCATGGTTTGCAAGCATCAAGTGATTCCAAAAGCCCATCAACATGGAGTTTCTTCATGCGCTTTACACCAATATGACCTAAACGGCAATGCTACAAATATGTTGCACTATCATTATCAACTTTGCATCTTTTGGCATCAATATTATGAATATGTGTATCACTACGATTGAGATTCAATAAACCATTCACCTTGGGTGTATGACCATAGAAGGTTTTATTCATGTAAACAGAATAACAATTATTCTTTTGACTTAAATGAATAACCATATTGCAATAAACATGATCCAATCATATTATTCTCAACGCAAACACCAAATAACATTTATTTTAGGTTCAACACTAATCACGAAGGTAAAGGGAGTGTGCGATGGTGATCTTATCAACCTTGGAATCACTTCCAACACACATCGTCACCTTGCCCTCAACTAGTCTTTATTCATTTTGTAACTCCTGTTTTGAGTTACTAATCATAGCAACTGAACCAGTATCAAATACCCATGGGCTACTATGAACACTAGTAAAGTACACATCATGTATATCATATATACTTTTGTTCACTTTTCCATCCTTCTTATCCGCCAAGTATTTGGGGTAGTTCCGCTTCCAGTGACCATTTCCTTTGCAGTAGAAGCACTCAGTTTCAGGCTTGGGTCTAACTTTGGGCTTCTTCAAGGGAGTGACAACTTGCTTGCCGTTCTTCTTGAAGTTCCCTTTCTTTCCCTTGCCCTTTTACTTGAAACTAGTGGTCTTGTCAATCATCAACATTTGATGCTTTTCTTGATTTATACCTTCATAGATTTCAGCATTACGAAGAGCTCGGGAATCGTTTTCGTCATTGATACGTCTCCAACGTATCTACAATTTTTGATTGTTCCATCCTATTATATTATCAATCTTGGATGTTTTATATGCATTTATATGCTATTTTATATGATTTTTGGGACTAACGTATTAACCTAGAGCCCAGTGTCAGTTTATGTTTTTCCTTGTTTTTGAGTATTGCAGAAAAGGAAAACCAAACGGAGTCCAATTGACCTGAAATTTCACGGAGATTATTTTTGGACCTGAAGAAGCCCACGGAGTATCAGAGATGGGCCAGAAGAGTCCCGAGGCACCCACAAGGGTGGGGGGCGCGCCCTACCCCTTGGGCGCGCCCCCTACCTCGTGGCCGCCTCGGAGACCCCCCTGACTTGTTCCCGACGCCAAGACCTCTAATATATACAGAAACCCCCAGAACATAACCTAGATCAGGAGTTCCGCCGCTGTAAGCCTCTGTAGCCATGAAAAACCAATCGGGACCCTGTTCCGGCATCCTGCCGGAGGGGGGATCCCTCACCGGTGGCCATCTTCATCATCCCGGTGCTCTCCATGACGAGGAGGGAGTAGTTCACCCTCGAGGCTGAGGGTATGTACCAGTATCTATGTGTTTGATCTCTCTCTCTCGCGTTCTTGATTCGGCACGATCTTGATGTATCGCGAGATTTGCTATTATAGTTGGATCTTATGATGTTTCTCCCCCTCTACTCTCTTGTAATGGTTGAAGTTATCTTATCAGATTGAGTCTTTAAGGATTTGAGAATAGTTGATGTATGTCTTGCATGTGCTTATCTATGGTGACAATGGGATATTCACGTGATCTACTTGATGGTTTTGGCCAACTTGCGGGTTTAGTGACCTTGTGAACTTATGCATAGGGGTTGGCACACGTTTTCGTCTTGACTCTCCGGTAGAAACTTTGGGGCACTCTTTGAAGTTCTTTGTGTTGCTTGAATAGATGAATCTGAGATTGTGTGATGCATATTGTATAATCATACCCACGGATACTTGAGGTGACATTGGAGTATCTAGGTAACATTAGGGTTTTGGTTGATTTGTATCTTAAGGTGTTATTCTAGTACGAAATCTATGATAGATCGAACGGAAAGAATAGCTTCGTGTTATTTTACTACGGACTCTTGAATAGATCGATCAGAAAGGATAACTTTGAGGTGGTTTCGTACCCTACAGTAATCTCTTTGTTTGTTCTCTGCTATTAGTGACTTTGGAGTGACTCTTTGTTGCATGTTGAGGGATAGTTATATGATCCAATTTTGTTATTATTGTTGAGAGAACTTGCACTAGTGAAAGTATGAACCCTAGGCCTTGTTTCCTAGCATTGCAATACCGTTTACGCTCACTTTTATCGCTTGCTACCTTGCTGTTTTTATATTTTCAGATTAAAAAAACCTATATCTACCATCCATATTGCACTTGTATCACCATCTCTTCGCCGAACTAGTGCACCTATAAAATTTATCATTGTATTGGGTGTGTTGGGGACACAAGAGACTCTTTGTTATTTGGTTGCAGGGTTGCTTGAGAGAGACCATCTTCATCCTACGCCTCCCACGGATTGATAAACCTTAGGTCATCCACTTGAGGGAAATTTGCTACTGTCCTACAAACCTTTGCACTTGGAGGCCCAACAACATCTACAAGAAGAAGGTTGCGTAGTAGACATCAAGCTCTTTTATGGCGCCGTTGCCGGGGAGATGAGTGCTTGAAGGTATATCTTTAGATCTTGCAATTGAATCTTTTAGTTTCTTGTTTTATCACTAGTTTAGTCTATAAAAGAAAACTACAAAAAAATGGAATTAAGGGTGCCTCATATGCTTCATCTTTTTAATGTCTTTCGTGAGAATGATGGGAAGGAAAATTGTGCTCAAGTACTAGAAGAAGAATTACATAGAATGCTTGGCATAAAATATGTGAATGATGAGCATGATTGCAATGTTGTTAGTACAAATTCTTTGAATACCCATGATGCTAATGATATGCAAAGCCACAAGCTTTGGGATGCTATGTTTGATGAAGATGATATGTTTAGTCCCCCAAGTTTTGAGGAGCAAATTTATTATAATGAAAGCATACCCCCTATTTATGATGATTATTGTGATGACACGTATGCTATAAATAATAAAGATAACCATGAAACTTGTCATCATGATTTTAATTTTCAATTGGATTATGCTTCACATGATAGTTATTTTGTTGAGTTTGCTCCCACTACTATTTATGAGAACAAATTTGCTTATGTGGAGAGTAGTAAAATTTCTATGCAAGTAGATCATGAAAAGAATGCTTTATATGCTGGTTATATGGTTTGATTCATTCATGATGCTACTGAAAATTATTATGAGGGAGGAATATATGCTTGTAGGAATTGCAACAATATCAAGTTTCCTCTCTATGTGTTAAAAGTTTTGGAGTTACGCTTGTTTTGCCTTCCTATGCTAGTTGATTATTGTTCCCATAAATTGTTTGCTCACAAAATCCCTATGCATAGGAAGTGGGTTAGACTTAAATGTGCTAGTCATACTCTTCATGATGCTCTCTTTATGTTTCAATTCTTATCTTTTATGTGCGCATCATTGAAATCATCATGCCTAGCTAGGGGCGTTAAACATTAGCGCTTGTTGGGAGGCAACCCAATTTTATTTTTGTTCTTTGCCTTTTGCTCCTGTTTAGTAATAAATAATTCATATAGCCTCTGTTTATATGTGGTTTTATTGTTTTAATTAGTGTTTGTGCCAAGTAGAACCTTTGGGAAGACTTGGGTGAAGTCTTTGCGATCTTGCTGTACAAAACAGAAACTTTTGTGCTCACAAGATTAGCTGCCATTTTTTACTGGAGAGTGATTTTAGGTTGATTCTTTTTGAAGATGATTAATAGACAAATTCCTCACGTCCAACAACTTATTTCAGAATTTTTGGAGTTCCATAAGTATTCGAACAAAACAGATTACTACAGACCGTTCTGTTTTTGACAGATTCTGTTTCCTATGTGTTGTTTGCTTATTTTGATGAATCTATGAGTAGTATCGGAGGGTATGAACCATATATAAGTTGGAATACAGTATATATTACACCAATATGAATTTATAATGAGTTCACAACAGTACCTAAGTGGTGATTTATTTTCTTATACTAACGGAGCTTACGAGTTTTCTGTTAAGTTTTGTGTTGTGAAGTTTTCAAGTTTTGGGTAAAGATTCGATGGACTATGGAATAAGGAGTGGCAAGAGCCTAAGCATGGTGATGCCCAAGGCACCCCAAGGTAATATTCAAGGACAACCAAGAGCCTAAGCTTGGGGATACCCCAGAAGGCATCCCCTCTTTCGTCTTCGTTCATCGGTAACTTTACTTGGAGCTATATTTTTATTCACCACATGATATGTGTTTTGCTTGGAGCGCCATTTTATTTTATTTAGTTTTGCTTTCTGTTTGAATAAAATACCAAGATCTGAAATTCTTAAGTGTTAGAGAGTCTTCACATAGTTACATAATTATTCGACTACTCATTGATCTTCACTTATATCTTTTGGAGTAGTTTGTCATTTGCTCTAGTGCTTCACTTATATCTTTTTAGAGAACGGCGGTGGTTTTATTTTGAAGAAATATATGAACTCTCATGCTTCACTTATATTATTTTGAGAGTCTTTAGAACAGCATGGTAATTTGCTTGGGTTATGAAATTAGTCCTAATATGATGGGCATCCAAGATGGGTATAATAGAAACTTTCATATAGACTGCATTGAATACTATGAGAAGTTTGATACTTGATGATTGTTTTGAGATATGAAGATGGTAATATTAGAGTCGTGCTAGTTGAGTAATTGTGAATTTGAGAAATACTTGTGTTGAAGTTTGCAAGTCCCGTAGCATGCACGTATGGTAACCATTGTGTAACAAATTTGAAATATGAGGTGTTCTTTGATTGTCATCCTTATGAGTGGCGGTCGGGGACGAGCGATGGTCTTTTCCTACCAATCTATCCCCCTAGGAGCATGCGCGTAGTGCTTTGTTTTTGATGACTTGTAGATTTTTGCAATAAGTATGTGAGTTCTTTATGACTAATGTTGAGTCCATGGATTATACGCACTCTCACCCTTCCATCATTGCTAGCCTCTTCGGTACCGTGCATTGCCCTTTCTCACCTCGAGAGTTGGTGCAAACTTCGCCAATGCATCCAAACCCCATGATATGATACACTCTATCACACATAAGCCTCCTTATATCTTCCTCAAAACGGCCACCATACCTACCTATTATGGCATTTCCATAGCCATTCCAAGATATATTGCCATGCAACTTTCCACCGTTCCGTTTATTATGACACGCTTCATCATTGTCATATCGCCTTGCATGATCATGTAGTTGACATAGTATTTGTGGCAAGGCCACCGTGCATAATATTTCATACATGTCACTCTTGATTCATTTACCATCCCGGTACACCGCCGGAGGCATTCATATAGTCATATTTTGTTCTAGTATCGAGTTGTAATCATTGAGTTGTAAATAAATAGAAGTGTGATGATCATCATTATTAGAGCATTGTCCTGGAAAAAAAAGAGAAAGGCAAAAAAAGGGAAGGCCCAAAAAAAGAAAAAAAAGAAAAAAAGAGGGGACATTGCTACTATCCTTTTCCACACTTGTGCTTCAAAGTAGCACCATGATCTTCATGATAGAGAGTCTCTTATTTTGTCACGATCATATACTAGTGGGTGTTTTTCATTATAGAACTTGGCTTGTATAATCCAATGATGGGCTTCCTCAAAATGCCCTAGGTCTTCGTGAGCAAGCAAGTTGGATGCACACCCACTTAGTTTCTTTTGATGAGCTTTCATATATTTATAGCTCTAGTGCATCCGTTGCATGGCAATCCCTACTCCTCGCATTGACATCAATTGATGGGCATCTCCATAGCCCGTTTATTAGCCGCGTCAATGTGAGACTTTCTCCCTTTTTGTCTTCTCCACACAACCTCCATCATCATATTCTATTCCACCCATAGTGATATGTCCATGGCTCGCGCTCATGTATTGCGTGAAAGTTGAAAAAGTTTGAGAATACTAAAGTATGAAAGAATTGCTTGGCTTGTCATCGGGGTTGTGCATGATTAGAGCATTTTGTGTGACGAAAATAAAGCATGGGCAAACTATATGATTTTGTAGGGATGAGCTTTCTTTGGCTATGTTATTTTGAGAGGACATAATTGCTTAGTTAGTATGCTTGAAGTATTATTATTTTTATGTCAATATTAAACTTTTGTATTGAATCTTTCGGATCTAAACATTCATGCCACAATAAAGAAAATTACATTGAAAATTATGTTAGGTAGCATTCCACATCAAAATTTTTGTTTTTATCATTTACCTACTCGAGGACGAGCAAGAATTAAGCTTGGGGATGCTTGATACATCTCCAACGTATCTATAATTTTTATTGTTCCATGCTATTATATTATCAATCTTGGATGTTTTATATGCATTTAGATGCTATTTTATATGATTTTTGGGACTAACCTATTAACCTAGAGCCCAGTGCCAGTTTCTGTTTTTTCCTTGTTGTTGAGTATCGCAGAAAAGGAAAACCAAACGGAGTCCAATTGACCTGAAATTTCACGGAGATTATTTTTGGACCAGAAGAAGCACACGAAGTATCGGAGATGGTCCAGAAGAGTCCCGAGGCACCCACGAGGGTGGGGGGCGCGCCCCCTACCTCGTGGCCGCCTCGAAGACCCCCCTGACTTGTTCCCGACGCCAAGACCTCTTATATATACAGAAACCCCCAGAACATAACCTAGATCGGGAGTTCCTCCGCCGCAAGCCTCTGTAGCCACGAAAAACCAA
Source organism: Triticum aestivum (assembly GCF_018294505.1). Taxonomy (NCBI): domain Eukaryota; kingdom Viridiplantae; phylum Streptophyta; class Magnoliopsida; order Poales; family Poaceae; genus Triticum; species Triticum aestivum. The sequence goes on along the minus strand of NC_057814.1, from coordinate 418,206,938 downwards.
TCGGACCCTGTTCCGGCACCCTGCCGGAGGGGGGATCCCTCACCGGTGGCCATCTTCATCATCCCGACGCTCTCCATGACGAGGAGGGAGTAGTTCACCCTCGGGGCTGAGGGTATGTACCAGTAGCTATGTGTTTGATCTCTCTCTCTCTCTCTCTCTCTCTCTCGCTTTCTTGATTCGACACGATCTTGATGTATCGCGAGCTTTGCTATTATTGTTTGATCTTATGATGTTTCTCCCCCTCTACTCTCTTGTAATGGATTGAGTTTTCCCTTTGAAGTTATCTTATCGGATTGAGTCTTTAAGGATTTGAGAACACTTGATGTATGTCTTGCATGTGCTTATCTATGGTGACAATGGGATATTCACGTGATCTACTTGACGTATGTTTTGGTGATCAACTTGCGGGTTTAGTGACCTTGTGAACTTATGCATAGAGGTTGGCACACGTTTTCGTCTTGACTCTCCGGTAGAAACTTTGGGGCACTCTTTGAAGTTCTTTGTGTTGGTTGAATAGATGAATCTGAGATTGTGTGATGCATATCGTATAATCATACCCACAGATACTTGAGGTGACATTAGGGTTTTGGTTGATTTGTATCTTAAGGTGTTATTCTAGTACGAACTCTATGATATATCGAACGGAAAGAATAGCTTCGTGCTATTTTACTACGGACTCTTGAATAGATCGATCAGAAAGGATAACTTTGAGGTGGTTTCGTACCCTACAATAATCTCTTTGTTTGTTCTCTGCTATTAGTGACTTTGGAGTGACTCTTTGTTGCATGTTGAGGGATAGTTATATGATCCAATTATGTTATTATTGTTGAGAGAACTTGCACTAGTGAAAGTATGAACCCTAGGCCTTGTTTACTAGCATTGCAATACCGTTTACACTCACTTGTATCGCTTGCTACCTTGCTGTTTTTATATTTTCAGATTACAAAAACCTATATCTACCATCCATATTGCACTTGTATCACCATCTCTTCGCCGAACTAGTGCACCTATACAATTTACCATTGTATTGGGTGTGTTGGGGACACAAGAGACTCTTTGTTATTTGGTTGCAGGGTTGCTTGAGAGAGACCATCTTCATCCTACGCCTCCCATGGATTGATGAACCTTAGGTCATCCACTTGAGGGAAATTTGCTACTGTCCTACAAACCTCTGCACTTGGAGGCCCAACAATGTCTACAAGAAGAAGGTTGCGTAGTAGACATTATTCATCCCTTGCATATTATAGTTCATCATGAAGTTCCAGTAACTTGGTGATAGTGACTAGAGAACTCTGTCAATCACTATTTTATCTGGAAGATTAACTCCCACTTGATTCAAGCGATTGTAGTACTCAGACAATCTGAGTACATGCTCACTGGTTGAGCTATTCTCCTACATCTTGTAGGCAAAGTAATTGTGAGAGGTCTCATACCTCTCGACTCGGGCATGAGTCTGAAATACCAATTTCAGCTCTTGGAACATCTTATATGCTTTGTGGCATTCAAAACGTTTTTTAAGTCCCGGTTCTAAGCCATAAAGCATGGCACACTAAACTATCAAGTACTTATCATACCGAGCTTGCCAAACGTTCATAACGTCTGCATCTGCTCCTGCAATAGGTCCGTCACCTAGCGATGCATCAAGGACATAATTCTTCTGTGCAGCAATGAGGATAATCCTCAGATCACGGACCTAGTCCGCATCATTGCTACTATCATCTTTCAACATAGTTTTTCTCTAGGAACATATCAAAAAATAAACGGGGAGCTACTCGTGAGCTATTGATCTATAACATAGTTATGCAAATACTAGCAGGACTAAGTTCATGATAAATTAAAGTTCAATTAATCATATTACTTAAGAACTCCCACTTAGATGGACATCTCTCTAGTCATCTAAATGATCACGTGATCCATATCAACTAAACCATGTCCGATCATCACGTGAGATGGAGTAGTTTTCAATGGTGAACATCATTATGTTGATCATATCTACTATATGATTCACGCTCGACCTTTCGGTCTCAGTGTTCCGAGGCCATATCTGCATATGCTAGGCTCGTCAAGTTTAACCCGAGTATTCTGCATGTGCAAAACTGGCTTGCACCCGTTGTATGTGAACGTAGAGCTTATCACACCCGATCATCACGTGGTGTCTCGGCACGACGAACTGTCGCTACGGTGCATACTCAGGGAGAACACTTGTACCTTGAAATTTAGTGAGAGATCATCTTATAATGCTACTGCCATACTAAGAAAAATAAGATGCATAAAAGATAAACATTACATGCAATCAAAATAAGTGATATTATATGGCCATCATCATCTTGTGCCTTTGATCTCCATCTCCAAAGCACTGTCATGATCACCATCGTCACCGGCTTGACACCTTGATCTCCATCGAAGCATCGTTGTCGTCTCGCCAAGTATTGCTTCTACGACTATCGCTACCACTTAGTGATAAAGTAAAGCAATTACATGGCGATTGCATTTCATACAATAAAGCGACAACCATATGGCTCCTGCCAGTTGCCGATAACTATTACAAAACATGATCATCTCATACAACAATTTATATATCATCACGTCCTGACCATATCACATCACAGCAAGCCCTGCAAAAACAAGTTAGACGTCCTCTACTTTGTTGTTGCAAGTTTTATGTGGCTGCTATGGGCTTCTAGCAAGAACCGTCCTTACCTACGCATCAAAACCACAACGATTTTTTGTCAAGTGTGTTGTTTTAACCTTCAACAAGGACCGGGCGTAGTCACACTCGATTCAACTAAAGTTGGAGAAACAGACACCCACTAGCCACCTGTGTGCAAAGCACGGCGGTAGAACCAGTCTCATGAACGCAGTCATGTAATGTCGGTCTGGGCCACTTCATCCAACAATACCGCCGAATCAAAGTATGACATGCTGGTAAGCAGTATGACTATTATCGCCCACAACTCTTTGTGTTCTACTCGTGCATATAACATCTACGCATAGACCTGGCTCGGATGCCACTGTTGGGGAATGTAGTATTTCAAAAAAATTCCTACGATCACACAAGATCTATCTAGGAGAAGCATAGCAACGAGCGGGGAGAGTGTGTCCACGTACCCTCATTGACCGAAAGCGAAAGCGTTAAGTAACGTGGTTGATGTAGTCAAACGTCTTCGCGATCCAACCGATCAAGTACCGAGCGCACGACACCTATGCGATCTGCACATGTTCAGCTCGGTGACGTCCCTTGAACTCTAGATCCAGCTGAGGCCGAGGGAGATTTCCGTCAGCACTACGGCGTGGTGACGGTGATGATGAAGTTACCGGCGTAGGGCTTCGCCTAAGAACTATGACGATATGACCGAGGTGTAAAACTGTGGTGGGGGGCACCGCACACGGCTATAGATCAACTTGTGTGTCTATGGGGTGCCCCCCTCCCCCGTATATAAAGGAGGGGAGGAGGAGGCCGACCGGCCACAAGGGGCGCGCCAAGAGGGGAGGAATCCTACTCCTAGTAGGAGTAGGTTTCCCCCTTTCCTAGTCCAACTAGGAGGAGAAGGAAGGAGAGCGAGAGTGAAAGAGGGGCCGCGCCCCCTCCCCTAGTCCTATTCGGACTCCCCTTGGGGGGGGCACCTCTTGGCTGCGGCCCTCTCTCTCCCCTAAGGCCCATAACTTCTCGGGGGGGGGGGGGTTCCGGTAACCCTCCGGCACTCCGGTTTTATCCGAAACTCTCCGGACACTTCCGGTGTCCGAACAACATGGTCCAATATATCAATCTTTATGTCTCGACCATTTCGAGACTCTTCGTCCTGTCCGTGATAACATCCGGGACTCTGAGCAACCTTCGGTACATAAAATCACATAAACTCATAATACTAATCATCATCGAACGTTAAGCGTGCGGACCCTACGGGTTCGAGAACTATGTACACATGAACGAGACACCTCTCCGGTCAATAACCAATAGCGGAACCTGGCTGCTCATATTGGTTCCTACATATTCTACGAAGATCTTTATCGGTCAAACCGCATAACAACATATGTTGTTCCCTTTGTCATCAGTATGTTACTTTCCCGAGATTCGATCGTCGGTATCACCATACCTAGTTCAATCTCGTTACCAGCAAGTCTCTTTACTCGTTCCGTAATGCATCATCCCACAACTAACTCGTTAGTCACATTGCTTGCAAGGCTCATAGTGATGTGCATTACCGAGAGGGCCCAGAGATACCTCTCCGACAATCGGAGTGAAAAATCCTAATCTCGATCTATGCCAACTCAACAAAACACCATCGGAGACACATGTAGAGCATCTTTATAATCACCCAGTTACGTTGTGACGTTTGATAGCACACTAAGTGTTCCTCCGGTATTTGGGAGTTGCATAATCTCATAGTCAGAGGATCATGTATAAATCATGATGAAAGCAATAGCAACAAACTAAACGATCATAGTGCTAAGCTAACGGATGGGTCTTGTCCATCACATCTCAAATGACAACACATGTCTATCGCTAGGAAACATAACCATCTTTGATAAACAAGCTAGTCAAGTAGAGGCATACTAGGGACACTATGTTTGTCTATGTATTCACACATGTACTAAGTTTCCGGTTAATACAATTCTAGCATGAATAATAAACATTTATCATGATATAAGGAAATATAAATCATAACTTTATTATTGCCTTTAGGGAATATTTCCTTCATTAAGTTCATGGAGAAACGAAGTAATGCAATAAGAATGATGACATGATGTAGACAAGATCTATTCATATAGGAATAGACCCCATCTTGTTATCTTTAATGACAATGATCAATACGTGTCTTGTTGCCCCATCAGTCACTGGGAAAGAACACCGCACGACCGAATCCATCACAAAGCACCACTTCCCATGGCAAGAAAAATTGATCTATTCGCACTAACTAAACCAAAGATTCAAAGAAGAAATACGAGGCTATAAGTAATCATGCATATAAGAGATCAAAAGAAGACTCAAATAACTTTCATGGATAAAATAGATCTGATCATAAACTCAAAGTTCATCGTATCCCAACAAACACACCGCAAAAAGAGTTACGTCAAATAGATCTCCAAGAGACCATTGTATTGAGAATCAAAAGAGAGAGAGGAAGCCATCTAGCTACTAAATACGGACCCGTAGGTCTACAATGAACTACTCACACATCATCGGAGAGGCACTAATGAGGATGATGAACCCCTCCGTGATGGTGACTAGATTGGATCTGGTGGTTCTGGAACTTGCGGCAGCTGGAATTGTGTTTCGCCGACTCCCCTAGGAGAGGCACTAATGAGGATGATGAACCCCTCCGTGATGGTGTCTAGATTGGATCTGGTGGTTCTGGAACTTGTGGCGGCTGGAATTGTGTTTCATCGACTCCCCTAGGGTTTTTGGACTTTCAGGGTATCTATAGAGCAAAGAGGCAGTGCGGGAGGCGGCCGAGGTGGGCACAACCCACCAGGGCACGCCTGGGCCCCCAGCCCAGGTAGGTTGTGCTCCCCTCGGAGCCCCCTCTAGTACTTCTTTGGCCCAACATGTGTCTTCTGGTCTAGAAAAAATCTCCAAAAAATTTCGTTGTGTTTGGACTCCGTTTGGTATTGACTTTCTGCGAAGTAAAAAACAAGCAAAAAACAGCAACTGGCACTGGGCACTATGCCAATAGGTTTGTCCCAGAAAATGATATAAAGTTGCTATAAAATAATTGTAAAACATCCCAGAATGATAATATAACAGCATGGAACAAGCAAATATGTTGGAGACGTATCGGCATCCCCAACCATAATTCCTACTCGTCCTCGAGTAGGTAAATGATAAAAACAGAATTTTTGATGTGGAATGCTGCCTAACATGTTCATCACATATTCTTTTCTTTTGTAGCATGGACATTTAGAATTTTATATGGTTGAAAGCAATAGTCTAGTTTTGACATGAAGATTTCAATACTCAAGCATATCAACAAGCAACCATGTCTTTCAAAATATCAACACTAAAGGAAGTTATCCCTAGCCCATTAAGCTCAATCATTGATCCATTCATGAAACACACTCACATATTAGCTACACCCAATGCTCAAGTACGATCATAGTGCCCCTTAGTTGGTGCATTGTAAGAGAAGATGGAGACTCAAATAAAAATAAAAATTTCATAAAGTAAATAGAATGGCCCTTCACAGAGGGAAGTAGGGATTTGTAGAGGTGCCAGAGCTCAAAGCAAAAGAAATAGAGATAAACATATTTTGGGTGGCATGCTTTTCCTGTCAACGAAAACGATCGAGTAGTTCCCAATACTTTCCATGCTAGATATATCATAGGCGGTTCCCAAACAGAAATAAAGTTTATTCCTTTTTCTACCATACTTTCACATTCCACGGCTAGCCGTATCCACGGGTGCCGTCCATACCAACACTTTCCAAGGAATTTATTATTTGACAACATAAAGTAAATTCATTTTTCATTTCGGGATTGGGCATCCCTAATACCTTTGCCGTACTCTTGTGCAATGACAAGTGAAAAAACACTCATCTTGAGAATAACACATCTAGCATGGAAAAATATCAGCCACCCCCTACCATTTCATGAGCGGTATGAGCACACAAAAAGGAAATTTATTTTGAAAATTAGAGATGGCACATACAAATTTGCTTAGAACGGCACGGAAATACCGCATATAGGTAGGTATAGTGGGCTCATATGGCAAAACTGGGTTTAAGGATTTTGGATAAACAAGTAGTATTTCTACTTAGTACGAGTGAAGGCTAGCAAAAAGATTGAGAAGCATCCAACCAAGAAACGAAAAATCTCATAAGCAAGCATTAAGCATAACTAACACCGAAAGTGCACCACAAGTAGGATGTAATTTCATTGCATAACTATTGACTTTCGTGCTTGCATAGGGAATCACAAACCTTAACACCAATATTCTTACTAAAGAACAATTACTCATCAACATGACTCACATATCACTATCATCATATCGCAAAACTATTACAAAGAATCAAGTTTAATTTGTCCAATGATCTTCATGAAAGTTTTTATTATATCCCTCTTGAATATCTATCACTTTGGGACTAGTTTCATATGTTGCTTTTGATAGCTCCAACAAATCTAAGTGAAGAACATGAGCATAAACATTTTGTCTCCCAAAAATATATAAGTGAAGCATGAGAGAATTTCTTTAAAATTACTAACTCTCAAATAAATCTAAGTGAAGCATGAGAGCATTTCTTCAAAAGTATTAAAGCACACCATGCTCAAAAAGATATAAGTGAAGCACTTGAGCAATTCCATAGCTCAAAAAAATTAAGTGAAGCACATAGAGCAATTCTAACAAATCATAGCATAATGTTGGCTCTCTCAAATAGGTGTGTTCAGCAAGGATACTTGACACAAAACAAAAAACAATACAAGCAAAGACTCATATAATACAAGACGCTCAAGCAAAACTCATGATATGTGACGAATAAAAATATAGCTCCAAGTAAAATACCGATGGTCGTTAGAAGAAAGAGGGGGATGCCACTCGGGGCATGCCCAAGCTTAGTTGATTGTTTCTCCTTGAATATTACCTTGGGGTGCCATGGGCATCCCCGAGCTCATGCTCTTCTTACTCCTTATTCCTTCATCCATCGTGATCTCACCCAAAACTTGAAAACTTCAATCACACAAAACTTAACAAAACCTTTGTGAGATCCGTTAGTATAACAAAGCAAATCACCACTCTAAGTACTATTGCAAACCCATTCATATTTTATTATTGTATTATATATAATGTACTACAACTTTACTATGGATCATACCGCTCGATAAAGTCCATAGATTCATCAAAATAAGCACACAATGCAACGAAAACAGAATCTGTCAAAAACAGAACAGGCTGTTGCAATATGAAAACATAGTATACTTCTGTAACTCCAAAAATTCTGAAAACTTAGGACAACGTGGGTAATTTGTATATCAATCTTGTGTAAAAAGATCAGAGCAAAATCACGTTTCTGTGATTTATGAAAAAAATTACTAAGCGCAAAAGTTTCTGTTTTTCAACAAGATCAAATCAGCTATCACCCAAGATGATCCCAAAGGCTTTGATTAGACCAAACACTAATTAAAACATAAAAACACATCTAATAAGAGGCATAAATGTGCAAACACTCAAGAACAGAAAGAAAAAAGACAAAAATAAATTGTATTCATTGGGTTGCCTCCCAACAAGTGCTATCATTTTACGCCCCTAGCTAGGCATAAAGCATAGATTCAAGTATTATCATCTTTAGTTTTAGATCCATAAGATGCCCTCATGATTTATTCATATGGTGGCTTAATTCTTGTTCTAGGGAAGTGTTCCATTCCCTTTCTTTGTGGAAATTGCAATTTAATATTGCCTTCTTTCATATCAATCACGGCACCTATAGTGCGTAAAAATGGTCTATTGAGTATAATTGGACAAGATGGATTGCAATCAATATCAAGAACAATAAAATCTATGGGCACATAATTCCTATTTGCAAGAATAAGAACATCATTAATTCTTCCCATAGGCTTTTTAATAGTAGAATCCGCCAAGTGCAAATTTAAAGAACACTCTTCAATATTGGTAAGACCAAGCACATCACATAAAGATTTCGAAATTGTGGAAACACTAGCACCCAAATCACATAAAGCAAAACACTCATAATTTTTATCTTGACTTTGATGGTGGGTTCCCATTCATCATGTAATTTTCTAGGAATTGAGATCTCTAATTCTAACTTTCTTCAAAAGCTTTCGTCATAGCATCTACGATATGTTTAGTAAAAGCTTTATTCTGTTCATAAGCATGGGGTGACTTAATCATGGATTGCAACAAAGAAATAATCAATCAAAGAAAAAATATCATAATTAAAGTCTTTGTAATCCAAAAGAGTGGGCACATCACTAGTTAAAGTTTTGACCTCTCCAAACCCACTTTTATCAAATTTTTCATCAAGATTTTCACCCTCCGAATCATTGGGACGCCTTCTAACTAAAGTTGACTCTTCTCCAGTCCCTTTATCATCAATTTTAATTTTACTAAACAAGGAATCAATAGAAGAAACACCAATAAATTTAAGATCTTCATCACTTTTATGAAAACAATCACTAGAAAATGCTTTTTCTAAAAATTCTCTTTTGGCTCTAAGCATAGCGGTTCTTTTCTTGCTTTCATCCATAGAAACATATAAAGCTTTAATTGATTCCTCAACTTTGGGTACAAAAAATTTCAACTTGAGATTTTCTACGTCGTGAGAAATCCTATCAATGCTTCTAGACATATCATCAATCTTATTCAACTTTTCTTCTATCGTATTGTTGAAATTTTTTTGAGCATTGATAAATTCTTTAATATTATTCTCAAGATCAGAGGTGTTCCTATTATTATTATAAGAAGGATTACCATAGGAACCACCCTAATTATTAGAGGAATTTCCAGGAAAAGGCCTAGGATTAAAATTACCTCTATAAGCATTGTTATTAAAATTGTTTCGCGGGATAAAATTCACACCTACGGCATCACTAGTTCACTCTAAAAGCATCATTAAGATCAATAGGAGAATTTTTATTAGCAGCCAATTTCATAAGAGCATCAACTTTTTCACTCAAAGTACTAATTTCTTCAACCGAATTAACTTTTTTACTAGTAAGTGCCCTTTCGGTATGGCATTGTGAATAATTTGCCAAGATATTATCAAGCAATTTAGTAGCTTCACCCAAGGTAATTTCCATAAAAGTGCCACCCGCGGCGAAATCTAAAAGATTTCTAGAGACAAAATTCAATCCCGCATAAATTTTTTGTATGATCATCCAAAGATTTAAACCATGTGTAGGAAAATTTCTTAGCATCAATTTAATTCTTTCCCAAGATTGTGCAACATGTTCATGCTCAGGTTTCTTAAAATTCATGATTTGAGTTCTAAGAGAAATAATCTTCGCAGGCGGAAAATACTTAGTAATGAAAGCATCTTTGCATTTATCCCGAGAATCGATACTATTGCGAGGCAAAGAAGAAAACCAAAATTTTGCACGATCTCGCAAAGAAAACGAAAATAATTTCAACTTCACAATATCATTGTCCACATCTTTTTTCTTTTGCATATCCCATAATTCTATGAATGCGTTAAGATGGGACACGACATCCTCATTAGGAGTACCGGAAAACTGATCTTTCATAACAAGATTCAACAAAGCGACATTAATATCACAAGATTCCGCACTAGTGGCGGGAGGAGCAATCAGAGTGCCAATAAAATCATTGTTGTTGGTATTGGAAAAATCACACAACTTGGTGTTTTCTTGAGTCATCGTGACTACGCAAACAAGATTGCACACAAAAACAGATCTGACGAGAAAACGGCGAACAAAAAAGAGGGCGAATAAAACGACAAATGGTTGTGAAGTGGGGGAGATGAAAACGAGAGGCAAATGGCAAATAATGTAAATTACAAGGAGATGAGATTTGTGATTAGGAACCTGATAGATGTTGATAATATCTCCCCGGCAACGGCGCCAAAAATTGGCACGTTGACGGGAGACTACCTTGACTTGATCCTTCTCGGCAACGGCGCCAGAAATTCCTTTTGATGTCGCTTGAACTACGTCGGTATTTCCCCAAAGAGGAAGGGATGATGCAACACATCTTCGGTAGGTATTTTCCTCAGTTATGAAACCAAGGTTATCGAACCAGTAGGAGAACCGAGCAACACTATGTAAACGGTAGCTTCACACAAAGAACAAATACTTGCAACCCGACGTGTAAATGGGGTTGTCAATCCCTTTCGGGTAACGGTGCCAGAAATGGCTAGTTGACGGGATAAAAATTGTGGTAGATTGATAGATTCAAATAACGGCAAATAAAACTCAGCGAGGTATTTTTGGGTTTTTTATAATATAGATGTAAAAACTAAAAGATGCAAATAAATAAAAAGGCGAATAACAATATAGATCTGAAAATAGATGATGAGAAAATAGACCCGGGGGCCGTAGATTTCACTAGTGGCTTCTCTAAAGAAAAATAGCATACAGTGGGTAAACAAATTACTGTTGGGCAATTGATAGAACTTCAAATAATTATGACGATATCCGGGCAATGACCATTATATAGGCATCACGTCCAAGATTAGTAGACCGACTCCTGCCTGCATCTACTACTATTACTCCACACATCGACCGCTATCCAACATGCATCAAGTGTATTAAGTTCATGGAGAAACGGAGTAATGCAATAAGAACGATGACAGGATGTAGACAAGATCTATTCATTAGGAATAGACCCCATCTTGTTATCCTTAATGGCAACGATCAATACGTGTCTTACTGCCCCTTTTGTCATTGGGAAAGAACACCGCACGACCGAACCCATCACAGACCACCTCTTCCCATGGCAAGAAAAATCGATCTAGTCGGCCTAACTGAACCAAAGACTCGAAGAAGAAATACGAGGCTATAAGTAATCGTGCATATAATAGATCAAAATAAGACTCAAATAACTTTCATGGATAAATAGATCTAATCATAAACTCAAAGTTCATTGGATCCCAACAAACACATCGCAAAAGGAGTTACATCAAATAGATCTCCAAGAGACCATTGTATTGAGAATCAAAAGAGAGAGAGAGAGAGAGAGGAAGCCATCTAGCTACTAACTACGGACCTGTAGGCCTACAATGAACTACTCACGCATCATCAGAGAGGCACCAATGAGGATGATGAACCCCTCCATGATGGTGTCTAGATTGGATCTGGTGGTTCTGGAACTTGCGGCGGCTGGAATTGTGTTTCGTCGACTCCCCTAGGGTTTTTGGATTTTCGGGGTATTTATAGAGCAAAGAGGCAGTGCGGGAGGCGGCCGAGGTGGGCACAACGCACTAGGGCGCGCCTGGGCCCCCAACCCAGGTGGGTTGTGCTCCCCTCAGAGCCCCCCTCTGGTCCTTCTTTGGCCCAACAGGTGTCTTCTGGTCCAGAAAAATCTCCAAAAAGTTTCGCTGCTTTTGGACTCCATTTGGTATTGACTTTCTGCAAAGTAAAAAAAGCAAAAAACAGCAATTGGCACTGGGCACTATGCCAATAGGTTAGTCCCAAAAATGATATAAAGTTGCTATAAAATGATTGTAATACATCCAAGAATGATAATATTACAGCATGGAACAAGCAAAAATTATAGATACGTTGGAGACGTATCAGTAGCCTCTCTGTTTTGAATGATGTCGCCAAGTGGAGCAGAACTTACCACTATGATTGGATGTCTAAGGAAATAGTGCTTAAGCTTGCGGCTGGCCATGAACACTCCAAACACCAACTTCTGCCAATGCGGGTATCTTTGCTTGGACTCCATGAGAACTTCACTGACATAATAAGTCGGTCGCTGAACTGGATATTCTTTACTTGCCTCCTTGCGTTCCATGACAACTGCCACACTGACGGCTTTATTATTAGCCGCCATGTACAGGAGCAAAGACTCTTTGTCTATGGGGGTAGCCAAGATGGGCGGCTGAGCCAACTGTTTCTTAAGCGCCTCAAACGCCTCATTAGCAGCATCGCTCCAGACAAAGTGATCAGTCTTCTTCATCATTTGGTACACAGGAATAGCCTTCTCTCCAAGGCGTCTTATGAACCGGCTCAGGGCCGCAATACGACCCGCTAGGTGCTGAACGTCATTGATACAGGTCGGCTTAGAAAGATAGGTAATAGCCTCAATCTTCTCTGGGTTAGCCTCGATGCCCCGTTCTGAGACCAGAAAACCTAGCAATTTTCCTACTGGCACGCCAAAGACACACTTGGCCGGGTTAAGAATCATCTTGTACACCCGGAGATTGTCAAAGGTTTCCTTCAGATCCCCAAGCAAGGTTTCTTTCTCCCTTAACCACAATGTCATTTGCATAAGCATGAACGTTACGCCCAATCTGTTTATGAAATCAATTATGAACGCAACGCTGGTAAGTCGCCTAAGCACTCTTGAGCCCAAAAGGCATGGATACATGACAGAAAGCCCCAAAGGGGGTGATGAAGGCCGTTTTTTCCTGATCTTCCACTGCCATCTTGATCTAATGATAACCAGAATAAGCGTGCAGGAAGCACAAACTCTCACAACCCGCCGTGGCATCAATTATTTGGTTAATGCGAGGGAGAGCAAACGGATCAGCCGGACATGCCTTGTTAAGATCTGTGTAATCAACACACATATGCCAAGTGCCATTCTTCTTAAGCAAAAGCACAGGGTTAGCCAACCACTGAGGGTGGAACACCTCAATTATGAACCCGACAGCTAGGAGCCTGGCCACTTCTTATCCAATAGCCTTACGCCTCTCCTCGTTAAAACGACAGAGGAACTGATGAATAGGTTTCATCTTAGGATCAATATTAAGGTGGTGCTCAGCGAATTCTCTCAGTACACCTGGCATGTTAGAAGGTTTCCATGCAAAGATGTCCCGATTCTCATAGATGAACTCGATGAGCGCGCTTTCCTATTTTGGATCCATCCCTGTCCCAATGGTGAACTGCTGAGAAGAATCACCATGGACATGTGTATGCTTTGCCGACTTAAACTTAAGTGGTGGGTCTGTCTCTGTGGTGGGCTTCTTTAGAGGGGTCATATCAGTCGGGTCAACATTATCTTTATAATACTTGAGTTCCTCCGTAGCACAGGCCGACTCTGCGTAAGCCGCATCTCCTTCCTCACACTCCAAGGCGAGTTTGCGATTCCCATGAACTGTGATCGTCCCCTCTGGTCCTGGCGTTTTGAGCTGTAAATACACATAACAAGGGAGCCATGAACTTGGCATAAGCCGGCCGTCCAAATAGGCCATGATATGGACTCTTGATCTTGACCACCTCAAACCACAATGTCTCTGCCCTATAATTGTACTCGTCACCGAAGGCCACTTCCAGTGATATCTTTCCTACAGGATAAGCTGACTTGCCAGGCACCACGCCATGAAATACTGTGGAGGACGGCTTAAGGTCCTTGTCGGTCAGACTCATCCGATGAAAAGTATCATATTACAATATGTTGATGCTGCTGCCACCATCCATAAGTACATTGGTGAATTTATAACCGCCCACTTGAGGGCCACAACTAATGCCAGATGACCCGAGTTATCAACCCGGGGCGGGTGATCTGCCTGGCTCCAGGTAATTTCCTGTTCAGACCAGTTTAAGTACTGAGGCATGGCCGGCTCAACCATGTTGACTAACCTCTTATGGACCTTCCTGTCCCTCTTGCAGGTACTCATGGTGAAAACATGATACTGACCACTATTCAACTGTTTCGGATTGCTCTGATATCCTGACTGGTTATTTTGTTGCTAAGGATGGCAATGGGTAGGGTATGGGCAGGGTAGAGCAATACCATACCCATACCCGTATAGTCGGTGGGTACAAAATTCTATCCATACCCGTACCCATGGGTATGAAACTTTACCCATACCCATACCCGACGGGTACCCATACCCATTGGGTACCCAGCGGGTAGAACAAATAGCACATGAGTTGTTCGCATTTTTACGCTCATTGATAGCACATTTGACAAAAAACAATTATGTCAACTCAATAACTGGTAGATGAGTACAGCATACTCATAAGTCAATAGGAGTAGACAAGCCACATGACAAATTAATGATTAATTGACGACAACTTAACATTAGTTTACAAGCGAGCAGGGTATGGGTATACCCGCGGGTACAAGGTTATACCCGTACCCTACCCATGACTTGACGGGTAGGGTATGGGTATTACCCATGGGTATAAAATTGTGCCCATACCCTGCCCATGCGGGTACGGTACCCGCGGGTACCCGTACCCGTGGGTAAAATTGCCATCCTTATTTGTTGCTGATTATTATGACCATACTATTGATTATGACCACCATGATTACCTTGACCCTGATATCCAGAACTTGAGCCACCGCCACCAAAGCCGGAACCATGAGACCCGGAGCCGGACCCATTAGGCGGCCCGTTACCATTGCCATGATGTTGTTGAAGATGCTGATGTTTAAACTTCCACATGATGTAACAACCTTTCTATGCATGAGTAGACGACTTATTAGGATAGCTGTGTTTTGGACAAGGGTCATTAAGCATTGCCTCCAGGTTTATAGACTTGCCTCCACTGAAAGGCGACTTGCCATTACCATTACGACATTGATTCTTAAACCCAACATTGGTGTTGGCCAAAAAATCTGACCCTCCATTAGGGTAGTTATGCTTCCCCCATTGCCTTGGCCATTATGATTTCCATTTTAACTTGAGGTGTTCTACTGCCGGCCCTTACCACCAATGTTTTTCTTGCCCTTATTAAACTTATCGTCATCAGAGCCAGGATCCTTTATGCTATCAGAGTTGGCATATCTGGTAAGTACATCCATAAGCTTGCCCATATCCGAGCACTTACGCTTAAGCTGCCCAAGCTTCTGCTTAAGCGGTTCAAAGTGACAGTTCTTCTCCAACATCAATACAGCTTGACCCCCTCCCCCCCGATGTTGTCTGAAGAGTGTATGATGGTCGAAACCCGACAAGCCCTATGGTGGGCTGACTCATCCTCACAATGTACGCAGTGCTCCAAATCAACGATTGTCATCGGCTGCTTGCAAGTTCCTTGAAAGTTCTCGATAAAGCTTTCCTTCAACTCTCCCCAAGTTTTAATGGAGTTAGGGGGCAGGTTCTTTAACCATGTACGAGCCAGCCCTTCCAACATCATAGTAAACTGTCAGATGGAGTTAGGGAGTTGAATGCACGCGGTGCCGGCTGTAAGAATAGTTGGCCTGCTGAGCAATCGTCATCTGAAGAAGCCCAATAGTGTTCCGGGTCTCAACCGCAGCTGGCGTGTTACCAGCGACAGGGATCGCGACAAGCCGGGTTGCCGCTGCTACCATGTTATCCACCGGGTTGGAGAAGTGACCCGATGGAGTCAAAAACTACTGTGGTTGGAGCGGGTTAGGGCTTGGGACCATGTCCTCCCTCCGGGAGGCCTCCGGCTAGCAAGGCTGAGGCGCTGCCCTGCTAACTGGTGCATTCATGGTTAATTGGGGTATAACCGGTGCTCCCTGGTTACCTGTGCGAGCTCCCGGTGTATTAAACAAGCACGTGGGCTGATAACACGGATATAAGCGGCTCTAATGCCGCCTTCTAAGTACCACCTCTGAAGCATTCTGATCGAGGTTTAACCTCCAAGCCTCAGCCTGCAAGCGTTCCTTTCTGCCTGGACCTGAGTCTGTAACTCGGCCATCCGGGTTTTTTCCAAGTCTATCTCCTCCTGGGCCTTAGTCATCTGCTCACGAAGCTTTGCAATCTCCACATTATGCTCTACTTGATTCTCCGCAGTGACCTCAGTTGCCAGCAAGGTTGTAAGAGCATTCATTAGCTCAGCCAAGGTTTGAGTCGGCAGCCTCGCTGAGCCGGATCCTCCAGGAACCGCCGCCCCTGCCGGGTCAGTAGCTGCTGCTGCTCCCATCATCGTCGAACTGTTAACCATCGTCGTACCTGCCATGTAGATGGCAGCTCGATTCAGCGGCTCGTAAGGGTCCGGCATACTGTCGCCATCAGAAAATCCCCCAAGCCCGCCATCATGAAGACAATAGATCAATTCCGTCTCTCCTGTCGAGGACTCGTCATCTGTGTAGACGAGAGTCTCTCCTCCAGACTCAGAATTCTCTGGGAGTTCCACACCCTGTGTGAAACCAACGAAGACATGCTTCCGTCCGGCTTGAGACCAAGCGGGTTGCGCGCGCCGAGCCGGCTCTACGAGGTCGGTGCAGAAGTCCAGCTCGGGTTCAGGTCTGTCGATCTTGCCGATGAAGACGTGGATTTTGCCAAAGGGGATCCGGTACCCGTACTCGATTGAGTTGGCCTCGGGGCCCCAGCCGGCGTCATCGATGTAGAGCTTGCCGCGGCGACTCTTAGTCATCTAGCGCATGACGTATCCTCGAGCCCTGAGAAAGTGCCCTTCAAGAACTTAAAACCACCGTGCGCTGGCCCCATGGTGGGCGCCAACTGTCGTGGTTTTGTCACGACAGATGTCCTAGTATGAGGACTTAGACGTGAGGCCATCGCTATGGTGACTAGCTTGTCGGGGTTGAGCGGGACGAGAGACACGGTTTACCCAGGTTCGGCCCCTCACGGTGGAGGAAAAAGCCTAGTCCTGCTCTTTTGCTTATTGCTCGAATATCGATTACAAGGGAGCAGATTCGCTTGACCTGGCTATCGATTGATTGTAACCTGATCTATCTGCCTCAGGGGCTCGCCTTTATATACAAGTCGAGACCCTGAGTTTACAAGAGTCCGAGTCGCTCTTAGACTCGTGGCCAACTATATCACTAACCCGCCCAAGTAAGGAAACCTTAGGCGGTTTATATTTCTGGCCCATGAGCCGCCATCTTCAGTGCTGGGCTTCAAGCCGGCCCATTGGTCAAAGCACCTGTTAGGTCTTCAGCTTGACTCATGACGGCCCACGCCAGTCTTTAACTCCTGATTCGCTACATTGGTAACTCGGCCCAACATGGCGGGTTACATCCTGGGGTTATATCCCCAACAGTACCCATGGAATATGCATATGATTGATGAATTTATGTATCATTTTTATCAGTAAGCATGTGTTATGAGTAACCTTATTTAAAATTCCCAGACCTCCTTTGTTCATGGATCTACAGATCATATCCCAAGCAGTCAATGGAGGATTTTTCTTTTCCAAGTCTTTGACTCTCCAAAAAATATGCCTTCTGTACTTTTCCATTTGCTCAATAATACCTTTGTAGAGGAGAAGAAAACTCATAATAAAAGTGGGGAGTGAAGACAAAACTGCTTTGACCATAAGTAGTCTCCCATCATAGCTTAAGTATTGTGAGCAAACAGATAATATTCTATAGACCTATGAATAATGTACATGAAGTGCTCCATTTTTGGCTTTGTGAAACTAAGGGGAGTGCCAAGATATGTGAAAGGGAAGCAGCTAATGGCACATCCAAGATGTTGGGCAGTTCCTGCATTTGCTCCTCGGTTACATTGATTGGAAGCATGTTGGAATTCTAATAATTGACCTTGAGACCATAGGCTTTTGAAAAAAGATCAACTAAGTGCTTGAGATGTCCCAACTGTTCTCGACATGCAAGCATGGTAGTTAGAGTGTCATCTGCGTATTGCGGTTTAGGGAAATCAGGACAAGATTGAAACCTAATAGGTCGATGTATGAGGTTCCTTTGCATGGCATCATTCAAGATTGTGTGCAGAAAATCAACTACAAGTACAAACAACAGAGGAGACAGAGGATCCCTTTGCCTCACTCCTCATCTGCACTTGAATTAAACTCCAGGAATTCTATTGAGTAGAACTGGGGAAGTACCAGAGCCCAGTATCTGTTGAATCCAAGATCATCATTTATTCCAAAGCCTTTTGTTGCAAAATTGCTAGTATCATGACATGCTCTATTTTGTCAAAAGCATTTGTGAAATCTAGTTTTAGAACAACAATAGATTTCTTACTTTTATGGCACTTAAACAAGAATTCATAGGCCCATGCAATACAATCTTGAATTGTCCTTGTTATAATGAAACTGTACTGGTTAACACGAACTAAGTCCAGGATGACAGACTGCAATTTGTCGGCCAGGAGTTTAGTCAACAACTTGATTGTGCAGCTAAGCAGAGAAATGGGCCTAAAATCATTCAACCTTGAAGCTCCATATTTCTTTGGAATGAGGGTTATTAAAGAGTTGTTGTTACTCTGCAAACAAAGACCTCTCTTTGGAATTGATCACAAAGCTCATAATAGCCAAGTTTAATAATGGGCTGCCATTTTTGATAAAGTTTGTGTTAAATGCATCCGGTTCAGGAATTTTATGAGAAGGAAGGTCCTTGATGACATCATCAATTCCATCTTTGGAAAAGGAGCTTCTAAAAAAGATAAATCATGATGTACTTGTATAAGACCAAGCAGCTCGAGTGGGATGTCAAAACTGTCGGATTGACCTAATCTTTCTTTGAAGCATCATGGAGGAGCACAACCTTAACCTCATGCCTAAACACTTCCACTCCATCTGCCCCCTTAGAGAGAAATACAATCATGTCTATGCTGAATTGTAGCCAAGGCATGAAAAAATTGAGAGTTTTCACTACCTAAAGTGACACATTTAATTTTACCCCTCTGTTGCCAATAAGCCTTCTATTGATGAATTAGGTCCTATAAGTGTGCTGTCAAGTCCCTTCTTAAGTCAGCCTCTAGTGAAGAAAGATCTTTATAACTTTCTAATGCATCAAGCATGGAGATCAAAGCATTGACAAAAGAAATATCTTCCTTTAGTTGGACAGAGTTTTAGCCCATGTCTTGAGATTTTTCCTAAGAATCTTCATCTCGGCATTTATCCCCTTTGCTACATCTGCATAGTGAATGCTTGGCTTCCAAACAGATTCAACCAAGGGTAGGAAACTGCCATGGTCAATCCACCAACTTTTAAATCTGAAAATTGTACTTATAGGCATATAATCCTGAATATGAATAATACATGGCATGTGATCTGAGGTTGTCATAACCAAAGGGGATGACATGGTGTTGAAAAATGACAGAGTCCAAGCAGCATATGTGAAAAACTAGTCTAACCTTACCAACAAAGGGTTGTCTTGCATATTACTCCATGTATATTTCCTACCCTTAAGGGGATGTTGATGAACGTTATTTTTACGCTCCTCTAACCTGAGTTTAAGCTGAAAAATTTCATTAAAACCAAGATATTCACTCCAATATTGCACTAATGACTAATGAATGCAAAGAATTTCAAATATCCGGTCTTTATTTTGTTTCCACGAGAAATAGGCTATTTATGGACGAAATCAAGCCAATACATGGAAAGGAGTGAAGTGGAGATAAAGGCGATCAAGTGGGAGGCCCACCAGAGGAAAAAGAGCAAAAGATGGCCTTCCATATGATCGCGCCCGCTCGTATGGGCGGTCGTATCGCATGGAAACCGATGCGTCCGATCCACCTAAAGAACCGTTATAAAAGGCCCGACGCCAATTGAGCAACAGGGCATCGCAGAACAAGCCAGTCATCTTCACCATAGCCATCTCCATCAACCCTGGCCACTGCCATTTCCCATCTCCATGGTCACAACCTTCACCGCCATCATAGTTCTCAGCAATCTATTCATACTTGTAATCACGTATCACACACAACATCCATTGTAAGACATATTATCAATTAATCAATTTTCATGATGTGTTCTTCGATTAGTTCTTTGTGTGATCTGATCTCCATGTGTGATTAGTTCGGTAAGGTCATGGGTTGAGGCAAGGGCCTTGCAACCAGATGCATTTGTTGGAGGAATCGATGGAAGTACTTTGAGTTAACGTCTTGTATGTGTAGCATAAAATTGTTCCATAGTTGTCTCTTGTCTCATTCACGTTCTTAATCCCTGCAGGCACCCAGGATCATGGAGAGTGAGTCACGGAGAGGCTAAGGGTAGAGAGACCATGAAGTGTTATTCTGAACACTAGTGACAGAAAGGTTTAGTATGGTAGCACGGATCCTATCCTTGGGGATTGGATTCAAGAGGTGTCGTCATTAAACACCCAATGTTTTTGTCTGATTATTGCACTCTTAATTATAGGGGCAACCCATGCATGACGGATAGGGCCTTCGGTTGGACAACTGACTCTTGACACAAGACGCGTGCTGGTCAAGACGTTTGGACACATCCCCCACTTTGATGTGTAGCAAGCACATCTTGATGGATGGCTTCCAGAGAACAAATTAAGGCCTTATTTGTTTGGACTTTTGCTTCTGCTTTTGCAGCTTTTCTACTTTGGCAAAAAACCACAAAAGCTCCTGAATAGGGTTTTTTGCTTCGGCTTTTGGCTTATGAATCAATATTGTTATATGATGGTATAAGCTAAAAGCCGAAGCAAAAAAGCACCTTTTAGGAGCTTTTTTACTTTTTGGCCAAAGTGGAAAAGTTGCAAAAGCAAAAGCAAAAGCCCAAACAAATAGGGCCCAATATCATGATGGTCACGACACAAATATATGGTTATAAGCATAAGTCCTCATACCCATGCCTATTTTTATTATAAGTGTTTCCAGTGTCAGCTTGATTTTCGATCCGGCCAAAAGTTGGAATTCAATTATCTAGCAAAAGCTTGTTTGAGACCCTAACTTAAAGGGCACCATCTTCTCGTGGGTTCTTTAACTCAGGGTAACCTCTGGGGAAAAAGCGAGAATCATTTCTACTCCAATTCCAGATCACTAAAGGAAGTAATTAGATGTCAACCAAACCCAGATGACTGATTACAATGTTGAACTGTAGCATTTTAGAGATTTTCCCACCAGGTTTACTTTTGTCATCAGGATTCCTAATAAGATTGAAATCACCATTCAACATCCTCTCGGATCTCAACCCCATCTAACCAGTTCAAGAATTCAAGTTTCTTATCCTCTTGACATGGAGCATAAATATTAGTAAGGGTCCAACAACTTCCACAGTTAATAGATTGGAGACCCACAAAGACATCAAAATATGTTGAAAAACTAGTTCTCCTTTAAAGTCAGCAGAGATCCATACGACCAAAATACCTCCAGATCTACCAATGGACGGAGTGAAAGCAAAGGAATCAAACATGGGGGACATAATTTCCTGATAAAATTGATGTCAATGGACTCTTTCTTTGTTTCCTGGAAGCAGAAAATGGAACAACCAATTTCAAAATCTTGTTATGGATGTGTAAGCACTTATCAGGTGAATTCAAACCTCTTATGTTCTAGTTTAACACTTCCCACGGTTGCTTGACCATTGATACACAAGTTAGGAAAGATCATCCACAGTAGGCTACAAGCACCTAGCCAATTCCCACAGGGAAGGCCCAAGTGGTAACTTAAAGAAATTTATAACTCCCTAGAGAGGACCAAGTGAAGACAATGAAAGCCCAAAACCTAGTGCCTATATATATGACCCTGAAAAGGACCTCGTTAAAGGCAACCTTAATAAAGTACCAATAAGATAACAGGTCCGCATAAAAGATACCATAATGAACACCATAACAGAGTTGGTAGATCAAAATAAAACACCTGGGCGCACGCGCGTACCCGGCTAGGCCGAACGAACCAGCCCAACAAGAAGCGCATAATGATCCTGGCGTACGGGCTTCCTGGTCTCACCCGAGTGAAGCAGCCCGACACGCGGCGAACTGCCAGATGGACCATGCCTTTCCCTTCACGCGCGGGGCAACACGTTGGCGCGACGAAGCCCACCATAGAGAGGTGGCCCTAGTTGCACCCACGGCTCACATGTCATGGACCCTTGATGAAAACCAGCCAAGTGCGGGGTGATACGTCTCCAACGTATCTATAATTTTTTATTGTTCCATGCTATATTATATTCTGTTTTGGATGTTTAATGGGCTTTATTATACACTTTTACATTATTTTTGGGACTAACCTATTAACCGGAGGCCCAGCCCAAATTGTTGTTTTTGCCTATTTTAGTGTTTCGCAGAAAAGGATATCACACGGGGTCCAAACGGAATGAAACCTTCGGGAACGTGATTTACGGAACAAACGTGATCCAGAAGACTTGGAGTCTACGTAACGCAATCAACGAGGAGGGCATGAGGCTGGGGGTGCGCCTACCCCCTGGGCGCGCCCTCCACCCTCGTGGGCCCCTCGTTGCTCCACCGACATACTTCTTCCTCCTATATATACCCATATACCCTGGAAACACCATATACAGAGCCAAAACCCTATTTCCACCGCTGCAACCTTCTGTACCCGTGAGATCCCATCTTGGGGCCTTTTCCGGCGCTCCGCCGGAGGGGGCATTGATCACGGAGGGCGTCTACATCAACACCATGGCCTCTCCGATGATGTGTGAGTAGTTTACCTCAGACCTTCGGGTCCATAGTTATTAGCTAGATGGCTTCTTCTCTCTCTTTGGATCTCAATACAAAGTTCTCCTCGATCTTCTTGGAGATCTATTCGATGTAATCTTCTTTTGTGGTGTGTTTGTCGAGATCCGATGAATTGTGGGTTTATGATCAAGTTTATCTATGAAGAATATTTGAATCTCCTCTGAATTCTTTTATGTATGATTGGTTATCTTTGCAAGTCTCTTCGAATTATCAGTTTGGTTTGGCCTACTAGATTGATCTTTCTTGCAATGGGAGAAGTGCTTAGCTTTGGGTTCAATCTTGCAGTGTCCTTTCCCAGTGACAGCAGGGGCAGCAAGGCACGTATTGTATTGTTGCCATCGAGGATAAAAAGATGGGGTTTATATCATATTGCATGAGTTTATCCCTCTACATCATGTCATCTTACTTAAAGCATTACTCCGTTCTTATGAACTTAATACTCTAGATGCATGCTGGATAGCGGTCGATGTGTGGAGTAATAGTAGTAGATGCAGAACCGTTTCGGTCTACTTGTCGCGGACGTGATGCCTATATACATGATCATACCTAGATATTCTCATAACTATGCTCAATTCTATCAATTGCTCGACAGCAATTCGTTTACCCACCGTAATACTTATGCTCTTGAGAGAAGCCACTAGTGAAACCTATGGCTCCCGGGTCTATCTTCCATCATATTAATCTTCCAACACTTAGCTATTTTTATTGCCATCTATTTTACTTTGCATCTTTATTTCTCTTTATCATAAAATACCAAAAATATTATCTTATCATGTCTATCAGATCTCACTCTCGTAAGTGACCGTGAAGGGATTGACAACCCCTTTATCGTGTTGGTTGCGAGGTTCTTATTTGTTTGTGTAGGTGGTGGGACTCGTGCGTGATCTCCTACTGGATTGATACCTTGGTTCTCAAAAACTGAGGGAAATACTTACGCTACTTTACTGCATCACCCTTTCATCTTCAAGGGAAAACCAACGCAGTGCTCAAGAGGTAGCAAGAAGGATTTCTGGCGTCGTTGCCGGGGAGATTCGCGCGAAGTCAAGTCAAGATTTGACTCCCGACGACGAGCCATTTCTGGCGCCGTTGCCAGGGAGTCTACGCACAAGTCAAGACATAGCAAGTACCCATCACAAACTCTTATCCCTCGCATTACATTAGTTGCCATTTGCCTCTCGTTTTCCTCTCCCCCAGTTCACCTTTGTCGTTTTATTCGCCTTCTTTTTCGTTTGCCTTCTTCTCGCCAGATCTATTGTTTGCTTGTGTTACCATGTGCCTTTTATATGCTTGCATCCTCGCTTGCTAAGAATCTATTGATATGGATCCTCATCCCCTTGCTAATTTAAGAGATCCAATTATGATGAACCAATTTGTAGTGATTTGAGTCCACTAGATTATCTTTATGAGGTTTTGCTTGAAATTCGTGAATCTGAAAATTGTTATGAAGAGCTTTATGAAGTGATTCACGATAGATCTTTGAATAAAAAGCATGATTGCAATGATTCTACTATAAATTCTATTGATGTCAATTATGCTAATAATATGCAAAACCCTAAGCTTGGGGATGCTAGTTTTGCTATGTCTACTACTTGTTGCAATGATCATGATTGGGGTGATTCTTCTTATGATCTCGAAAATTTATTTAAGCCCCATGATGAATATGAGATTGATAATAATGTTTGAAATAATATTGAAAGTGGGTTTGGAAGAGTGTCAACTTTAGATCCCACATATTTGGAGAATTTTCAATCTTATGAAGTTTTTGATAAAAGTGGGTTTGGAGAGGTCATGACTTTAGTTAATGTTAATCCCACTATTTTGGAAGAGTGTCAACTTTGCATACATGTCGATCGTGTTAAGAATATGTTTTGTGATAGCTATATTGTTAAATTTTCTTATGATCCTACATGTAATTATTATGAGAGAGGAAAATATGATTGTAGAAATTTTCATGTCACTAAATTTCCTCTCGTTATGTTGAGATTGCTATTGTTTCTTTCTTCTTCCTTGCATATGCTAATTTATGCTTGCTATGATAATTTGTTTGCTTATATAATACCTATGCATAGGAATTATGTTAGACTTAGATGTGTTTTTCACATGCTATATGATGCTCTCTTTGTGCTCCAATTATTATCTTTTGTGTGAGCATCGTTGAAATCTTATGCCTAGCTAAGGGCGTTAAATGATAGCGCTTGTTGGGAGGCAACCCAATTTTATTTTAGTTTTTTGCTTTTTGCTTCTGTTTAGGAATAAATATTTGATCTAGCCTCTGGTTAGATTTGTTTTTATGTTTTAATTAGTGTTTGTGCCAAGTTAAACCTATAGGACCTTCTTGGATGATAGTTATTTGATCTTGCTGAAAATTCCAGAAACTTTCTGTTCACGAAAATAATTGTTAAAAATCACCAGAACGTGATAAAATACTGATTCCAATTGAAATAGATCAATAAACAAATTGTCTAGGTCTTCCTATTTTGGTAGATTTTTCTTAGTTCCAGAAGTTTGCGTTAGTTACAGATTACTACAGACTGTTCTGTTTTTCACAGATTCTGTTTTTCGTGTGTTGTTTGCTTATTTTGATCAATCTATGGCTAGTAAAATAGTTTATAAACCATATAAAAGTTGGAATACAGTAAGTTTAACACCAATATAAATAAAGAATGAGTTCAATACAGTACGTTGAAGTGGTGTTTTGTTTTCTTTCGCTAACGGAGCTCACGAGATTTTCTGTTGAGTTTTGTGTTGTGAAGTTTTCAAGTTTTGGGTAAAGATTTGATGGATTATGGAACAAGGAGTGGCAAGAGCCTAAGCTTGGGGATGCCCATGGCACCCCAAGGTAATCTAAGGACACCAAAAAGCCAAAGCTTGGGGATGCCCCGGAAGGCATCCCCTCTTTCGTCTTCGTCCATCGGTAACTTTTCTTGGAGCTATATTTTTATTCACCACATGATATGTGTTTTGCTTGGAGCGTCTTGTATGATTTGAGTCTTTACTTTTTAGTTTACCACAATCATCCTTGCTGTACACACCTTTTGAGAGAGACACACATGATTCGGAATTTATTAGAATACTCTATGTGCTTCACTTATATCTTTTGAGCTATATAGTTTTTGCTCTAGTGCTTCACTTATATTTTTTAGAGCACGGCGGTGGTTTTGTTTTATAGAAACTTTTGTTCTCTCATGCTTCACTTATATTATTTTGAGAGTCCTACTAAACAACATGGTAATTTGCTTTAATCATAAAATTAGTCCTAATATGATAGGCATCCAAGATTAGTAAAAAAATTCTTATGAGTGTGTTGAATACTATGAGAAGTTTGATGCTTGATAATTGTTTTGAGATATGAAGATGATGATATTAGAGTCATGCTAGTTGAGTGGCTATGAATTTGAGAAATACTTGTGTTAAAGTTTGTGATTCCCGTAGCATGCACGTATGGTGAACCGTTATGTGATGAAGTCGGAGCATGATTTATTTATTGATTGTCTTCCTTATGAGTGGCGGTCGGGGACGAGCGACGGTCTTTTCCTACCAATCTATCCCCCTAGGATCATGCGCGTAATACTTTGCTTTGATAACTTGTAGATTTTTGCAACAAGTATATGATTTCTTTATGACTAATGTTGAGTCCATGGATTATACGCACTTTTCATCCTTCCACCATTGCTAGCCTCTCTAATACCGCACACTTTTCGCCGGTATCATACACCCACCATATACCTTCCTCAAAACAGCCACCATACCTACCTATCATGGCATTTCCATAGCCATTCCGAGATATATTGCCATGCAACTTACCACCGTTCCGTTTACTATGACACGCTTCATCATTGTCATATTGCTTTGCATGATCATGTAGTTGACATCGTATTTGTGGCAAAGCCACCGTTCATAATTCTTTCATACATGTCACTCTTGATTCATTGCATATCCCGGTACACCGCCGGAGGCATCCACATAGTCATATTATGTTCTAAGTTTTGAGTTGTAATTCTTGAGTTGTAAAGTAAATAAAAGTGTGATGATCAACATGATTAGAGCATTGTCCCAAGTGAGGAAAGGATGATGGAGACTATGATTCCCCCACAAGTAGGGATGAGACTCCGGACGAAAAAAAAGAGGCCATAAAAAAGGAGAAAAGGCCCAAAGAAAAAAAATGAGAGAAAAGAGAGAAGGGACAATGCTACTATCCTTTTACCACACTTGTGCTTCAAAGTAGCACCATGATCTTCATGATAGAGAGTCTCCTATGATATCACTTTCATATACTAGTGGGAATTTTTCATTATATAACTTGGCTTGTATATTCCAATGATGGGCTTCCTCAAAATGCCCTAGGTCTTCGTGAGCAAGCAAGTTAGATGCACACCCACTTAGTTTCTTTTTGAGCTTTCACATACTTATAGCTCTAGTGCATCCGTTGCATGGCAATCCCTACTCACTCACATTGATATCTATTAATGGGCATCTCCATAGCCCGTTGATACGCCTAGTTGATATGAGACTATCTTCTCCTTTTTTGTCTTCTCCACAACCACCATTCTATTCCACATATAGTGCTATGTCCATGGCTCACGCTCATGTATTGCGTGAAGATTGAAAAAGTTTGAGAACATCAAAAGTATGAAACAATTGCTTGGCTTGTCATCGGGGTTGTGCATGATTAAATACTTTGTGTGATGAAGATAGAGCATAGCCAGACTATATGATTTTGTAGGGATAACTTTCTTTGGCCATGTTATTTTGAGAAGACATAATTGCTTAGTTAGTATGCTTGAAGTATTATTATTTTTATGTCAATATTAAACTTTTATATTAATCTTTCGGATCTGAATATTCATACCACAAATAAGAGAATTACATTGAAAATTATGCTAAGTAGCATTCCACATCAAAAATTTTGTTTTTATCATTTACCTACTCGAGGACGAGCAAGAATTAAGCTTGGGGATGCTTGATACGTCTCCAACGTATCTATAATTTTTTATTGTTCCATGCTATATTATATTCTGTTTTGGATGTTTAATGGGCTTTATTATACACTTTTACATTATTTTTGGGACTAACCTATTAACCGGAGGCCCAGCCCAAATTGTTGTTTTTTGCCTATTTCAGTGTTTCGCAGAAAAGGATATCAAACGGAGTCCAAACGGAATGAAACCTTCGGGAACGTGATTTTCGGAACAAACGTGATCCAGAGGACTTGGAGTCTACGTAAAGCAATCAACGAGGAGGGCACGAGGCAGGGGGCGCGCCCTCCACCCTCGTGGGCCCCTCGTTGATCCACCGATGTACTTCTTCCTCCTATATATACCCATATACCCTGGAAACACCATATACAGAGCCAAAACCCTATTTCCACCGCTGCAACCTTCTGTACCCGTGAGATCCCATCTTGGGGCCTTTTCCGGCGCTCCGCCGGAGGGGGCATTGATCATGGAGGGCTTGCACATCAACACCATAGCCTCTCCGATGATGTGTGAGTAGTTTACCTCAGACCTTCGAGTCCATAGTTATTAGCTAGATGGCTTCTTCTCTCTCTTTGGATCTCAATACAAAGTTCTCCTCGATCTTCTTGGAGATCTATTCGATGTAATCTTCTTTTGCGGTGTGTTTGTCGAGATCCGATGAATTGTGGGTTTATGATCAAGTTTATCTATGAACAATATTTGAATCTCCTCTGAATTCTTTTTATGTATGATTGGTTATCTTTCCAAGTCTCTTCGAATTATCAGTTTGGTTGGCCTACTAGATTAATCTTTCTTGCAATGGGAGAAGTGCTTAGCTTTGGGTTCAATCTTGTGGTGTCCTTTCCCAGTGACAGCAGGGGCAGCAAGGCACGTATTGTATTGTTGCCATCGAGGATAAAAAATGGGGTTTAAATCATATTGCATGAGTTTATCCCTCTACATCATGGCATCTTACTTAAAGCATTACTCTGTTCTTATGAACTTAATACTCTAGATGCATGCTGGATAGCGGTTGATGTGTGGAGTAATAGTAGTAGATGCAGAATCGTTTCGGTCTACTTGTCGCGGACGTGATGCCTATATACATGATCATACCTAGATATTCTCATAACTATGCTCAATTCTATCAATTGCTCGACAGTAATTCGTTTCCCACCGTAATACTTATGCTCTTGAGAGAAGCCACTAGTGAAACCTATGGCCCCCGGCTCTATCTTCCATCATATTAATCTTCCAACACTTAGCTATTTTTATTGCCGTTTATTTTACTTTGCATCTTTATTTCTCTTTATCATAAAAATACCAAAAATATTATCTTATCATATCTATCAGATCTCACTCTCGTAAGTGACCGTGAAGGGATTGACAACCCCTTTATCGCGTTTGTTGCGAGGTTCTTATTTGTTTGTGTAGGTGCGTGGGACTCGTGCGTGATCTCCTACTGGATTGATACCTTGGTTCTCAAAAACTGAGGGAAATACTTATGCTACTTTAATGCATCACCCTTTCCTCTTCAAGGGAAAACCAACGCAGTGCTCAAGAGGTAGCACGGGGCTGCCGCGAAGATCAGACGGTGCGGAGCGTGCCAGCTGGGTGCGCGTGGGCATCTCGGTCTCGCCCGAGCAACGCAGTCCGGCAGGGAGCGAGCTGATAGTTAGACCCACTCAAGCATCACGCGTGGGGCAACATGTGAAACAATGTACGTGGGCCCAAAGAAAAACCCACATAGAGAGGTGGCCCGGTCATGCCTGCGACCCACCCGTCATGGGCCCCCGAGGCAAGTCGTATGGGTGTGAGGCGTCCGCGCAGATTGGACGGACCAAAAAACCATAGGGAGCCAGTCGCGTGAGGCTAGCGTGCAACCGACAACGCGGAGCGGGCATTCTCAACCGCAGAGGCTCGCAGAAGGCAGGTACTCCATCATATAGTAGTGAAGCTGTCACCTGCCTCTCTAGTCAAAAATGGAAGCCAAGAGGTTCCTTGTGTTGATCTAAAGATAGATGGAATGAAACACATAGGGGTTTGGGGATTACATCAAGTCATATCATGAAAGAAATTATATGTATCCTCCAAAAAAATGGATCACTCCCGTGCAGCTCCTCTAGCCGCACCGGGGCGACGAACTCCGGCCGTTGCTGGTTCACTCCCCTCCTTCCTCCTCCCTCGCTGCCGCCAAAGGGTGTGGCCAGGTGAAGCCTGGTGGGCGGAGGCGGCGAGTGCCCGTGTCTTGAGCTAGGGAGTGCAAGCCAGGCGTCATGGAGTGTTGGTTCTCTGGCGCGCGGTGGAAGGCGCGGTGACGGGCCGCAGGCAGTGGCGACGGATCCAGGGCTGACGTGCCCGGATCCTCTCCCAACCGATGAAGGCTCCTCTTGTCAGGTCAGGTTGGACGGATTCGGGCCATGTGCCCGGATTTGTTTCACCTGCCGCGTCCGTTCCTTTTCTGTTGATGGACGTCTCTGATGAGCGCTTCTGCCTCCTGCTATCCTAGTTCAAGGGACTATCACAGAGGAGAAATTCTTTGCCCGGATCTGCCGGCGCAAATTGTGTGACGACGTCTGCGGACACCGCTAACCTCCTTGGAGGGCATCGTCATGGTGGTTGTCCCATCGAGCTCCGAGGGAAACCTCAAGTTTGGCCTGCCGGACTAGACTGTGTGATGTGGAGCATCCTTCCATCATCCCCATGGACTCTACACCAACACATCAAACACCACGTGGACCTATGACAAGAGCATGAGCACGCGCCATTGAAACCGAGGTGAACTCACTCCTACTCGAGATCGATATGGATATAAATGGAACTTAGATGCTACCTCACTGAAACATGCTATGTGCCATTAGGTACGAAGAACAACGCCACCAAGCAGCTAAGAGACACCCAAAGGAGTAGGAGAGGCGCCCCAAGGCCACGAGGAAGGAGAAGGAGCCCAAGACGAAGAGCACAGGCCCTCCCAGGTGACCCCGTGCGCATGGGCCCTCCAGACCCCATGCCCAGGGGCCACCCAGAGAGCTTCTGTAGCCGGGACGCGCACCCCCGTGCACACGGCCTCAGGACCCCGTGTGCACGGGCCCTCGCCGCAGTAGCACCCCGTGTGCACGGGTGTGTACCGTGCGCATGGGCCTCCCAGGTTTCGGCCGAGAGCGCCCTTTCTTGCCTCCCAAGTCGTCCCCTTCCTTCCCTTAGCTATATATCTCGGGTCTAAGACATTTGTTAGGGTTAGCAAAGTATATGTGAGATATTTAGAGGGCTTTGCTCATCTACCACTCCTCTTGGAGATCAAGAACTCCTAGGAGAAGATCCAAAGTGGATATCAAGACCTCCTTTTGGAGAAGAGTATCACCAAGACCTCACCTCCTTAGGAGTGGGAAGAACCTTACCTTTGTGCTTGTTTCCTTGGATTGTGCTTGTATTGTTGTGGATCTATGTGTTTGCTATTCTAGTGGATGTGGGATTGGGTTTTGTTTGAGTGAATTCCCCTCTTGTGTTCTTGTTGTTCATCCCTTTCCCCCTCCAAGTGTGAAAATATCCCTCTTAGGGTTTCACCCTACAACATCTTGGTATCATGAGCAAGGTTGATT
>NC_057814.1:418159524-418175293 GCF_018294505.1 Triticum aestivum | reverse complement strand
CCTAATTCGAAAGTCCCCACCAAAAATAGACCCAAATTTTTTCTTGCAATTTGTTGGATCTTGTGAAATTTTGTTGATTTGGTCCATGAATTTCGTGTTTGGCAAGTGGATCTACCCCTTACCACCATTCCCCATCCATCCCACCACCAAAATTGGCCGGATTTTGCAGATTTGCCATGGACCCGAAGGTGCTCTTGCGCCACAGAGCACCCCGTGCGCACGGGCCATCGGGACCCCGTGCACACGGGCTTCACTTACCCCGTGCGCACGGGCCCTATAGAACTGTTCGACCACTTCATGTTTTGCCTCCTTTTGACTTTCCACCACCACCTTTTGTCTTCCACAATACTTCCCGTTGGTGTTTCAGCTTTTTGGGTTGCGGTGCACCATGTCCTAAGGTGTTTCGGCTACTTAGGTGCGGTTCGACTTCGACATCACCACCACTCATCATCAACTCAGACTCCACTTCGACATCGACCACTTTATCTTCATACCAACCGTAAGCAAGGACGGTAACCTCGACGACACTTTGTTCTACCCTTGCCATTACCTTGATGGCCTTGAGCCCCTTTTGCGTCACTTAGCCATTGAGACTAGCGAGTTGAGAATTGTCAGGCCACGCTCTTTGTGCACCTTAGTGATACGCCTACTCCGCATAGCTACATTTAGCGTGCAATCATCTTGCTATCATATTAGTGCCATTAGTCTCCGGTGCATATCATACTTCATTGTCTCATATACCGGCTCGCGCATCAAGCATTGTGGCATAGTGAAAAAAGAAAAAGGAAAGAAAGCTATTAAGCAAAAGAAGAGAAACAAAGAGCTTGTAAACAATAGCATTGAGCCATTTTGCATCATTATATCATAGCACCCATACATACTTAGGATACTTGGGATTGAAGATGGCACGTTACTCTCTTAGGTTGGTGCACAAGCGCATCTAGCCCATCAGAGCAATTGAGCTATCTTCTCTCTAGTATCCGTTCAACAAGAGCT
Source organism: Triticum aestivum (assembly GCF_018294505.1). Lineage (NCBI taxonomy): Eukaryota > Viridiplantae > Streptophyta > Magnoliopsida > Poales > Poaceae > Triticum > Triticum aestivum. The sequence continues at coordinate 418,174,297 of NC_057814.1, read as the reverse complement.
ATCTCCGTGGTGACACATTTTGTGCTCGTTCCTTGGTTGCGCGGATCCCATTTATCTTCTGTGTGTGTGTTCCTAGTGCTACTTTGGGTTTGATCTATTTGCCTTACTTGCAATTTGTGCATCTTTTCAACAATTTCGACATCTTGACTAACATTTGCTTGAAATATTGTGGCACTTCCTAACCGAGATTCTCCATAAGCGTTTTACTTGTAGGTGTGAGAAAAGAAAACCTGGTACCAATTCTACTATTATAGCATAACATTGGGTGATACTCGATACATCCACAATCTTCGGAAAAGGTAACTTTGGTATTGTTCTCTCATTTTCCTACTCACCACCACTTCCATATGATGGATAGGCCAACTTCTTCGGTGAACCCACTCTTCGAGCATCAAGATGATGAGCGCGACTACGTCACCAAAAATCACTTCTTCGTCGCCCAACGAGCTCTCCATCAAGAAATCGAGCAACTCGCCGCCGACCTACGCCAATCGGAAGCACGAAACCGGGACTATATGGATGCCAAGCTCAACACTCAAATGGAGGAATTTCGCAGCATGATCGTGAGCCTTGCATCCTCCTCCACCTCTTCACCAAGACGGCGCCACTCAAGTCGCCACTCTTCGACATACTCTTATTCCGATGCAAGTCCTCCTCGAGCTTGATCACATCACCGCGTCGACAACCAAAATCCATTCCATGGCAATGGTTTACAAGACCGAGTTCGAGCACGTGACAGGGCGCGACGCCAAGAACAAGACCCCGTGGATCAAGAGAAACCTCCACCACAACGTCCATGTCAAACACCTCAAGATTGCGATGCACTCCGGCAAGCTCAGCAACTCCGTGAAGAACAAGCACTTGAGGCACAACGCGCCCTTCGTGAGGCTATACTCGCACCATCCACAAGTGCAACCGCCAAGATGAAGCCCATCGTCAAGAGGAACTAGACGCGGCCGCTCGCCTTGAGGAGCAACAAGAGAGAAGGAACCGGGCACGTATGCCTCTTCCTCGTCCACGCAAAGAGCGCTACCAAGAAGAACGTGAAGTCGAAAACCCTCCCCCACACCAAGAGCAACATCAAGCGGGAATGTGCTTGAAGACCCTCCTCCATGCCAAGTACGACAACACCTCGTCCACATGATGAGGAACTACGCTATGACAAGATCAAGTTCACCATGCCCAAGTTCTCTAGAAGCACCGATCTCGAAGAATATCTCTCATGGGCATTGAAGGTCTACAAGATATTCCGTCTTCACAACTATGATGAGGAAAAGAAGATTGCCATGGCCTCCCTCGAGTTTCAAGACTACGTCCTCATTTGGTGGGAACAAGTGACCGCAAGACGAAGGGAGAGAGGCGAACCACCCATCACAGGTTGGACACAAATGAAGGATATCATGAGAGCTCACTTCGTGCCTACACACTATACACGTGATCTCTTCAAGAAGTTGCAACTCCTCAAGCAAGGCACAAAGCTGGTGGAAGAATACTATCAAGAGATGAAAATTTCCATGATAAGAGCCAATGTCAAGGAAGATGACGAGCAAACTATGGCACGCTTCTTCAACGGCCTCAATCACCCAATAAAGAAGATTGCTGATTTCCAACCCTACTCCAACCTTCTCGAGCTAGTTCATCAAGCGACCAAGGAGGAGTGACAAGTGCAAGATGACTTCAAATACGCCAAGTACTCTTCCAAGACCTACGGCTCATACACTCAAGCTTCCACGACTACGACACCTCCTACCTTGTCTAGAGCTTCCCCAAGTACCGGTGACAAGTCAAGTTCCAAGCAAGCTATGCCTTCCTCGACTTGTCCTCCGGCAAGCAACTACAAGTCCAAAACTCCCTCTTCATCGGCACCACCGTATGACCCCTTCAACACAAGTTCTATCAAGTGTTTCACATGTGGTGGCCGAGGACACAAGTTCTTCCAATGCATCAACCGGTGTACCATGATTGCCAGTGATACGACACATACGACTCCATGAGTGAAGACGAGATGGAAGCCCTCGAGCACGTCGCCATGCATCGTCAAGTGAATGAACAGGAAGATGCTCAAGTCTTCCGTGACAATGATTCAAGTCCTACTCTCGTGGTCTCCAAGGTCTTGACACTTCAACACCAACAAGATGAAGACCAAAGATACCACATCTTCCACACCAAAGCCGGCATAAATGGGCGTTCCGTCAAGGTCATCATCGATGGAGGAAGTTGCCACAACTTGGCAAGAGAATAGCTATGTTCCAAGCTACAATTAATTGGTCAAGATGAAGCATCCTCGCCCCTACAAGGTCCAATGGCTTAGCGACTCCGGCACCATTCAAGTAGAGCACACCGTGCAAGTTTCCTTCAAGATCGGCGCCTAAGAGGACACCATGGAGTGTGATGTGGTTCCCATGTCCGTGTGCCATCTTCTCTTGGGAAGACCTTGGCAATTCGACCACGACACCATCCACAACGGATGAACAAATCATTATATCTTCAAGAGGAAAGGCAAGGAGCACGTGCTACGACCTATGACACCAAGTCATGTGATCGCCAACAAGCAAGCCTCGAAGCATCAAGGTGAGACTAGTGAGAGAGTGATCCACCACAAAGAGAGTGAGCACCACAAGCCTAAAATGAGTGACTCTACCCCGAGAGACAAGAACTTAGTTCTCCTAGCCACAAAAAGAGACATGAGAGAAGTGTGTGAGAAACTCTCGAGTGTCCTACACTATGTCCTAGTATGCAAAAATGAGGCAGCAAGGACTAACACCTCTAACCATCTACCTCTAGTGTTGTCTCATTTGTTGCAGGAATTCGCGGATGTCTTCCTCGATGAGCTACCTCCAGGTCTTCCTCCTATACGATGCACTGAACACCGCATCGACCTCATCCCCGGCGCACCTCCTCCAAACAAGGCCCTGTACCACGTCAACCCCAAAGAGACCAAAGAAATACAAAAGCAAGTACAACACCTCATTGACCATGGGCATGTACGTGAAAGTTTGAGTCCTTGTGCAGTGCCGGTTATTCTTGTGCCTAAGAAAGACGGTAGTTTTCGCATGTGTTCCGATTGTAGACCCATCAATGCTATCACCGTTCGCTATAGGCATCCCATTCCACGCCTTGATGACATGCAAGATGAACTTAGCGGAGCCAAAATTTTCTCCAAAATTGATCTTAAAAGTGGCTACTATCAAATACGCATACAAGAGGGTGATGAATGGAAAGCTGTTTTCAAAACTAAATTTGGCTTATATGAATGGCTAGTTATGCCTATGGTTTATCGGAAGCACCCGACACTTTATGAAGTCATGCATTATGTTCTTCGCAAATACATTGGCATATGTGTTGTGGTCTACTTTGACGATAAACTTGTGTTTAGCGAATCTCTAGAAGATCATGTCATCCATCTTAGGGACATCTTGTAGGTGCTTAGAAATGAGTGACTTTATGCCAATATGGAAAAATACACTTTTGGTGTTGACAAGATTCTTTTCTTGGGCTTTGTTGTGTATTCAAAGGGTGTTCACGTTGATGAGTCTAAAATTGAAGCAATTAAAACTTAGCCACAACCCACTAATTTGCAACAAGTGTGTAGTTTGGTCTAGCCGGTTTCTATCATTGCTTTGTTAAGGATTTTAGCACTATTGCCTCACTGTTACATGCTTTGAGTAAGAAGAATGCACCCTTTGTTTGAGGACCCTCTCAATCTACTGCTTTTGAAGACCTCAAATCTTTGCTTACACATGCTCCAATTCTTGCATTGCCTAATTTCAACAACAAAAATTGAGGTCCATTGTGATGCTAGTGGTAACATTATTGGTGGAGTTTTGATGTAAGCAAAGCGACCCATTGCATATTTTAATGAAAAACTTCCTGGCGCTCAACTTAACTATCCCATCTATGACAAAGAATTGTATGCTTTAGTACAAGTATTGCATGTTTGGGAGCATTATCTTCGCCCACATGAATTTTTCATACATACTGATCATGAGACGCTTAAGTATCTTAAAGGTCAAACCAAGTTGAGTAAACAGCATGCTAAATTGAGTGAATTCATTGAACCTTTTCCTTATGTGATCAAGTACATTAAGGGCAAAGAAAATGTTGTAGCAGATGCTCTTTCCCGCAAGTGCATGTTAGTTACTCAACTTGAATTGAATGTTATTGGCTTTGAGCATGTTAAAGATCTTTATGCACATGATCCTTCGTTTGCACTTCCTTATGCCAAATGTCTTGCTAACACTTGTTGGGAGAGATATTACCTCAAGAATGGTTATCTTATGCGTGCTAACAAACTTTGTATACCCGAGTCTTCTCTTCGTTTGTTACTTTTGCAAGAGGCTCATGGAGGAGGACTTATGGGACATTTCGGACGCGACAAGACCTTTGCCACACTCTCCTTCAAGTACTTTTTACCAAAGATGTTCCGAGACATCGCATGCTTCACCAACCGGTGCTCTACATGCTGCAAAGCTAAGTCAGAAGCTCAATCTCATGGTTTACATATGCCCCTTCCTATTCCATATCAACCATGGGAAGATACTAGCATGGATTTTGTGATTGGATTACCTAGGACTCAAAATGGCAATGATTTGGTATTTTTTTTGTTGTGGACCGATTCTCTAAAATGGCCCATTCCATCCAATGCAATAAGATAGACGATGCTTCACATGTTGCAAATCTCTTTTGTAGGGAAATCTTGAGGTTACATGGAGTGCCAAGGAAAATTGTGTCGGACCGCGATGTCAAGTTCCTAAGCTACTTTTGGAAGACACTATGCGCCAAGCTCGGCATCAAGCTACTATTCTCGACGGCCTATCATACTCCAACCGATGGCCAAAAAGGAAGTCACTAACAGGACGCTATCTACTCTCCTACGCGTGTTGATCAAGAAGAACATCAAGGAGTGGGAGGAGTGCTTACCCATCACCGAGTACGCCTACAATCGCGCAAGACACTCGCTACCGACAAGTCCCCCTTCGAGGTCGTCTACGGCTTCAACCCTTGTCGCCCTTGGACATCCTTCCCCTACTGCTACAAAAACGAGCTAACATGGAGTAATGTTGAGGATATCGCTTATCGTTATTGTCTCGGTCAGCTAGGGATTAGAGATTAATCAAAAATCGGCCGATTAATCGATTTTATCGGTCGACTATTAATCGGATTTTTTTTTGCAAATCTCAGGTTCCCAACACTAAAATAAGCTATATTCAAAACAAAAAAATTGGACAGAAGTGTTACCGTGATTCCTAGCCTTTGAATTAAAGTATAATGACAAACAAAATAGGACAACATTACATATTGCGTAACAAGGTCCACAAAACATAAATAAACATAGTTTTTGCAAACATAGTGCTAGGAATAGGTCTAATTTATCGGTATACTCCCGATAAATCGCTTGTAAAAGCGATAAATCGGTCCAAAAGATAAATGGTGAAGATAAGGCATAATCTTATCGGTCACCCCCGATTAGAAATAAATCGGAAGATTAATCATCAAATCGGAAGATTTTTTGAAAAATGTTATGGACACAAGTGAAAGAGCAAGTTATCTCAAGAAGATGCATGAAGATACAAGGTCCACGATAGAGCGTCAAGTACACCACCTTGGCACCAAGCTCAACATCAACAAGACCTCAATGGTGTTCAAACCAAGCGATCTAGTATGGCTACATCTCTGCAAGGACCGCTTCCCCAACGAGCGCAAGTCCAAGCTACTACCACGAGCCGATGGGCCCTTCAAGGTGCTAACACGATACAATAAAAACGCCTACACGATCGACATCCCACGCGACAAGTACAATGTAGGCGACACCTTCAACGTCAAGGACTTGTCGCCATACCATGGTGATGAAGATCATGATCCGCAGACGGATCTCTCCAATGGGGGGAGATGATGCGGAGCATCCTTCCATCATCCCCATGGACTCTACACCAATGCATCAAACACCACATGGAGCTATGACAAGAGCATGAGCACGCGCCATTGAAACCGAGGTGAACTCACTCCTACTCGAGATCGATATGGATATAAATGGAACTTGGATGCTACCTCACCAAAACATGTTATGTGTCCTTAGGTACAAAGACCAACGCCACCAAGTAGCTAAGAGACACCCCAAAGGAGTAGGAGACACGCCCCAAGGCCATGAGGAAGGAGAAGGAGCCCAAGAAGAAGAGGACAACCCCTCCCAGGCGACCCCGTGTGCATGGGCCCTCCAAACCCCGTGCCCACAGGCCACCCAAAGAGCTTCTGTAGCTGGGTCGTGCACCCCTGTGCGCACGGCCTCAGGACCCCATGCGCACGGGCCCTCGCCGCCGTAGCACCCCGTGCGCACAGGCGTGTACGGTGCACACGGGCCTCCCAGGTTTCGGCCGAGAGCGCCCTTTCTTGCCTCCCAAGTTGCCCCCTTCCTTCCCTGAGCTATATATCTCGGGTCTAAGACATTTGATAGGGTTAGAAAAGTATATGTGAGATATTTAGAGGGCTTTGCTCATCTACCACTCCTCTTGGAGATCAAGAACTCCTAGGAGAAGATCCCAAGTGGATATCAAGACCTCCTTTTGGAGAAGAGTATGTTGGAAATATGCCCTAGAGGCAATAATAAATTGGTTATTATTATATTTCCTTATTCATGATAATCATTTATTATCCATGCTAGAATTGTATTGATAGGAAACTCAGATACATGTGTGGATACATAGACAACACCATGTCCCTAGTAAGCCTCTAGTTGACTAGCTCGTTGATCAATAGATGGTTACGGTTTCCTGACCATGGACATTGGATGTCGTTGATAACGGGATCACATCATTAGGAGAATGATGTGATGGACAAGACCCAATCCTAAGCATAGCATAAAAGATCGTGTAGTTTCGTTTGCTAGAGCTTTTCCAATGTCAAGTATATTTTCCTTAGACCATGAGATCGTGCAACTCCCGGATACCGTAGGAGTGCTTTGGGTGTGCCAAACGTCACAATGTAACTGGGTGACTATAAAGGTGCACTACGGGTATCTCCGAAAGTGTCTGTTGGGTTGGCACGGATCGAGACTGGGATTTGTCACTCCGTGTGACGGAGAGGTATCTCTGGGCCCACTCGGTAATGCATCATCATAATGAGCTCAATGTGACTAAGGCGTTAGTCACGGGATCATGCATTGCGGTACGAGTAAAGAGACTTGCCGGTAACGAGATTGAACAAGGTATTGGGATACCGACGATCGAATCTCGGGCAAGTAACATACCGATTGACAAAGGGAATTGCATACGGATTGATTGAATCCTCGACACCGTGGTTCATCCGATGAGATCATCGTGGAACATGTGGGAGCCAACATGGGTATCGAGATCCCCTGTTGGTTCTTGACCGGAGAAGCGTCTCGGTCATGTCTGCATGTCTCCCGAACCCGTAGGGTCTACACACTTAAGGTCCGGTGACGCTAGGGTTGTAGAGATATATGTATGCGGAAACCCAAAAGTTGTTCGGAGTCCCGGATGAGATCCCGGACGTCACGAGAGGTTCCGGAATGGTCCGGGGGTGAAGAATTATATATAGGAAGTCAAGTTTCGGCCACCGGGAAAGTTTCGGGGGTTACCGGTATTGTACCGGGACCACCGGAAGGGTCCCGGGGGTCCACCGGGTGGGGCCACCTATCCCGGAGGGCCCCGTGGGCTGAAAGTGGAAGGGAACCAGCCCTTAGTGGGCTGGGGCGCCCCCCTTGGGCCTCCCCCCATGCGCCTAGGGTTGGGAACCCTAGGGGGGAGCTTCCCCCTTGCCTTGGGGGGCAAGGCACCCCTTCCCCCCCACTTGGCTGCCGCCCCCTTGGAGATCTGATCTCCCAAGGGCTGGCGCCCCCCCCAGGGGTCCTATAAATAGTGGGGGGGGGGAGGGAGGGCAGCAAAGATAGCCTTGGGCGCCTCCCTCCTCCCCTGCAACACCTCTCTCTCTCGCAGAAGCTTGGCGAAGCCCTGCCGGAGACCCGCTATATCCACCACCATGCCGTCGTGCTGCTGGATCTCCATCAACCTCTCCTTCCCCCTTTCTGGATCAAGAAGGAGGAGATGTCGCTGCACCGTACGTGTGTTGAACGCGGAGGTGCCGTCCGTTCGGCACTCGGTCATCGGTGATTTGGATCACGGCGAGTACGACTCCGTCATCCACGTTCATTGGAACGCTTCCGCTCGCGATCTACAAGGGTATGTAGATGCACTCCTTTCCCCTCGTTGCTAGTAGACTCCATAGATGCATCTTGGTGAGCGTAGGAAAATTTTAAATTATGCTACGATTCCCAACAGTGGTATCAGAGCCAGGTCTATGCATAGTTACTATACACGAGTAGAACACAAAGCAGTTGTGGGCGTTGAGTTTGCCAATTCTTCTTGCCGCTACTAGTCGTTTCTTGTTTCGGCGGCATTGTAGGATGAAGCGGCCCGGACCGACCTTACACGTACGCTTACGTGAGACAGGTTCCACCGACTGACATGCACTGGATGCATAAGGTGGCTAGCGGGTGTCTGTCTCTCCTACTTTAGTCGGAACGGATTCGATGAAAAGGGTCCTTATGAAGGGTAAATAGAAATTGGCAAATCACGTTGTGGTCATACGTAGGTAAGAAAACGTTCTTGCTAGAAACCTACAAACCACGTAAAAAAAACTTGCAACAACAATTAGAGGACGTCTAACTTGTTTTTGTAGCAAGTGCTATGTGATGTGATATGGCCAGAAGATGTGATGAATGATATATGTGATGTATGAGATTGATCATATTCTTGTAATAGGAATCACGACTTGCATGTCGATGAGTATGACAACCGGCAGGAGCCATAGGAGTTGTCTTTATTATTTTGCATGACCTGCGTGTCAATGAATAATGCCATGTAAATTACTTTACTTTGTTGCTAAACGCGTTAGCCATAGAAGTAGAAGTAATCGTTGGCGTGACGACTTCATGAAGACACAATGATGGAGATCATGATGATGGAGATCATGGTGTCATGCCGGTGACAAAGATGATCATGGTGCCCCGAAGATGGAGATCAAAGGAGCATGATGATATTGGCCATATCATGTCACTATTTGATTGCATGTGATGTTTATCATGTTTTTGCATCTTATTTGCTTAGAACGACGGTAGTAAGTAAGATGATCCCTTATAATAATTTCAAGAATGTGTTCACCCTAACTGTGCACCGTTGCGAAGGTTCGTTGTTTCGAAGCACCACGTGATGAGCGGCTGTGATAGATTCTAACGTTCGAATACAACGGGTGTTGACGAGCCTAGCATGTACAGACATGGCCTCGGAACACGGAGGACCGAAAGGTCGAGCATGAGTCGTATAGAAGATACGATCAACATGGAGATGTTCACCGATCTTGACTAGTCCGTCTCACGTGATGATCGGACACGGCCTAGTTAAACTCGGATCATGTTTCACTTAGATGACTAGAGGGATGTCTATCTGAGTGGGAGTTCATAATCAGATGAACTTCATTATCATGAACATAGTCAAAAAGGTATTTGCAAATTATGTCATAGCTTGCGCTTTAGTTCTACTGGTTAAGATATGTTCCTAGAGAAAATTTAGTTGAAAGTTGGTAGTAGCAATTATGCGGACTGGGTCCATAAACTGAGGATTGTCCTCATTGCTGCACAGAAGGCTTATGTCCTTAATGCACCGCTCGGTGTGCTGAACCTCAGCGTCGTCTGTAGATGTTACGAAACATCTGACATACACGTTTTGATGACTACGTGATAGTTCAGTGCGGTTTAGAATTGTGGCACCCAAGACGTTTGTGAAACGTCGCAGAACATGTGAGATGTTCCGAAGACTGAAATTGGGATTTCAGACTAGTGCCCACGTCAAGAGGTATGAGACCTCTGACAAGTTTCTTAAGCCTGCAAACTAAGGGATAAAAGCTCAATCGTTGAGCATGTGCTCAGATTGTCTGAGTGCCACAATCGCTTGAATCGAGTGGGAGTTAATCTCCCAGATGAGATAGTGATAGTTCTCCATAGTCACTACCACCAAGCTAGTAGAGCTTCGTGATGAACTATAACATATCAAGGATAGTGATGATGATCCTTGAGCTATTCGCGATGTTTGACACCGCGAAAGTAGAAATCAAGAAGGAGCATCAATTGTTGATGGTTAGTGAAACCACTAGTTTAAGAAGGGCAAGGGCAAAAGGGATACTTCATGAAACAGCAAGTCGTTTGCTGCTCTAGTGAAGAATCCCAAGGTTGAACCCAAACCCGAGACTAAGTGCTTCTGTAATGAGAGGAACGGTCACTGAAGCAGTACTACCCTAGATATTTGGTAGATGAGAAGGCAGGCAAGGTCGACAGAAGTATATTGGATATACATTATATGAATGTGTACTTTACTAGTACTCCTAGCAGCACCAGGGTATTAGATACCGGTTCGGTTGCTAAGTGTTAGTAACTCGAAATAAAAGCTGCGGAATAAACGGAGACTAGCTAAAGGGGAGATGACGATATGTGTTGGAAGTGTTTCCAAAGTTGATGTGATCAAGCATCGCATGCTCCCTCTGCCATCGAGGTTTGGTGTTTGCGTTGAGCATGATTGGATTATATTTATCGCAATACGGTTATTCATTTAAGGAGAATAATGGTTACTCTGTTTATTTGAATAATACCTTCAATGGTCTTGCACCTAAAATGAATCTCGATCGCAGTGATACACATGTTCGTGCCAAAAGATATAAGATAGTAATGATAGTACCACATACTTGTGGCACTGCCACTTGAATCATATTGGTATAAAACGCATGAAGAAGCTCCATATAGATGGATCTTTGGACTCACTCGTTTTTGAAAAGATTGAGACATGCGAACCATGTCTATTGGTATATATGCATGAAGAAACTCCATGCAGATGGATCGTTTGGACTCACTTGATTATGAATCACTTGAGACATGCAAATCATACCACATGGGCAAGATGACTGAAAGTCCTCGTTTTTAGTAAGATGGAACAAGAGAGCAACTTATTGGAAGTAATACATTTTGATGTACGCAGTCCAATGAGTGCTGAGGCATGTAGTGGATATCGTTATGTTCTTACTTCACAGATGATTTGAGTAGATGCTGAGTGTATTTACTTGATGAAACACTAGTCTGAATTATTGAAAGGTTCAAGTAATTTCAGAGTGAAGTTGAAGATCGTCGTGACAAGAGGATAAAATGTCTGTGATATGATCATAGAGATGAGTATCTGAGATACGAGTTTGGCACACAATTGAGACATTGTGGAAAGTGTTTCACAATTAATACCGCCTGGAACACCATAGTGTGATGGTGTGTCCGAACATCATAACTGCACCCTATTGGATATGGTGCATACCATGATGTTTCTTATCAAATTACCACTATCGTTTATGGGTTAGGCATTAGAGACAACCGCATTCACTTTAAAAGGGGCACCACGCAAATCCGTTGAGACGACACCGTTTATAGAAACCTAAGTTGTCGTTTCTTAAAAGTTTGGGGCTGCGATGCTTATGTGAAAAAGTTTCAGGCTGATAAGCTCGAACCCAAAGCGGATAAATGCATCTTCATAGAATAACCAAAAACAGTTGGGTATACCTCCTATTTCAGATCTGGAAGCAAAAGTAATTGCTTCTAGAAACGAGTCCTTTCTCGAGGAAAAGTTTCTCTCGAAAGAATTGAGTGGGAGGATGGTGGAGACTTGATAAGGTTATTGAACCGTCGCTTCAACTAGTGTGTAGCAGGGCACATGAAGTTGTTCCTGTGGCACCTACACCAATTGAAGTGGAAGCTTATGATAGTGATCATGAAACTTCGGATCAAGTCACTACCAAACCTCGTAGGACGACGAGGATGCGCACTACTTCAGAGTAATGCGTGATCCTGTCTTGGAAGTCATGTTGCTAGACAACAATGAACCTACGAGCTATGGAGAAGCGATGGTGGGCCCATATTCCGACGAATGGCTCGAGGCCATGAAATCCGAGATAGAATCCATGTATCAGAACAAAGCATGGACTTTGGTGGACTTGCCCGATGATCGGCAAGCCATTGAGATAAATGGATCTTTAAGAAGAAGACGGACATGGACGGTAATGTTACCATCTATGAAGCTCGACTTGTGGCAAAGAGTATTTTCACAAGTTCAAGGAGTTGACTACGATGAGTTTTTCTCATCCGTAGCGATGCTTAGGTCCGTCGGAATCATGTTAGCATTAGCTACATTTATGAAATCTGGCAGATGGATGTCAAAACAAGTTTCCTTACCAGTTTTCGTAAGGAAAGGTTGTATGTGATACAATCAGAAAGGTTTTGTCGATCCTAAGGATGCTAAAAGGAATGCTAGCTCCAGCGATCCTTCCATGGATTAGAGCAAGCATCTCGGAGTCGGAATATACGCTTTGATGGAGTGATCAAAGTTTTTGGGTTTATACAAAGTTTGTTAGAAACTTGTATTTACAATAAAGTGAGTGGGAGCGCTACAACATTTCTGATAAGTATATGTGAATGACATATTGTTGATCCGAAATGATGTAAAATTTCTGGAAAGCATAAAGGGTTGTTTGAAAGGAGTTTTTCAAAGGAAGACCTGGATAAAGCTACTTACATATTGGGCATCAAGATCCATAGAGATAGATCAAGACGCCTGATGATACTTTCAAAAGACAGCACACCTTGACATGATTTTGAAAGAGTTCAAAATAGATCAGCAAAGAAGGAGTTCTTGGCTGTGTTACAAGGTGTGAGTATTGAGTGAGACTCAAGACCTGACCACAACAGAAGATAGAGAAAGGACGAAGGTCGTCCCCTATGCTTTAGACGTAGGCTCTATAGTATGCTATGCTGTGTACCGCACATGTAGTGTGCCTTGCCATGAGTTGGTCAAGAGGGTACAATGGTGATCCGGGAAAGGATCTCATGACAGCGGTCGAACTTATCCTTAGTACCTAGTGGATTAAGGAATTTTCTCAATTATGGAGGTGGAAAGGAGTTCGTCGTAAAGGGTTACGTCGATGCGAACTTTGACACTAATCCGGATGACTCTGAGTAGTAAACCGGATTCGTATAGTAGAGCAATTATTTGAAATGGCTCCAAATAGCGCGTGGTAGCATCCACAAAGATGACATAGATATTCGTAAAGCACACGGTTCTGAAAGGTTCAGACCCGTTGACTAATAACCTCTCTCACAAGCATAACATGACCAAACCAGAACACATTGAGTGATAATCACATAGTGATGTGAACTAGATTGTTGACTCTAGTAAACTCTTTAGATGTTGGTCACATGGTGATGTGACCAGTGAGTGTTAATCACATGGTGATGTGAACTAGATTATTGACTCTAGTGCAAGTGGGAGACTGTTGGAAATATGCCCTAGAGGCAATAATAAATGGTTATTATTATATTTCTTTGTTCATGATAATTGTCTATTATTCATGCTATAATTGTATTGTCTGGAAATCGTAATACATGTGTGAATACATAGACCACAACATGTCCCTAGTAAGCCTCTAGTTGACTAGCTCGTTGATCAACTGATAGTCATGGTTTCCTGACTATGGACATTGGATGTCATTGATAACGGGATCACATCATTAGGAGAATGATGTGATGGACAAGACCCAATCCTAAGCATAGCATAAAAGATCGTGTAGTTTCGTTTGCTAGAGCTTTTCCAATGTCAAGTATCTTTTCCTTAGACCATAAGATCGTGCAACTCCCGGATACCGTAGGAGTGCTTTGGGTGTGCCAAACATCACAACGTAACTGGGTGACTATAAAGGTGCACTACGGGTATCTCCGAAAGTGTCTGTTGGGTTGGCACGGATCGAGACTGGGATTTGTCACTCCGTGTAACGGAGGGGTATCTCTGGGCCCACTCGGTAATGCATCATCATAATGAGCTCAATGTGACTAAGGCGTTAGTCACGGGATCATGCATTGCGGTACGAGTAAAGAGACTTGCCGGTAACGAGATTGAACAAGGTATTGGGATACCGACGATCGAATCTCGGGCAAGTAACATACCGATTGACAAAGGGAATTGCATACGGATTGATTGAATCCTCGACACCGTGGTTCATCCGATGAGATCATCGTGGAACATGTGGGAGCCAACATGGGTATCCAGATCCCGCTGTTGGTTATTGACCGGAGAGGCGTCTCGGTCATGTCTGCATGTCTCCCGAACCCGTAGGGTCTACACACTTAAGGTCCGGTGACGCTAGGGTTGTAGAGATATATGTATGCGGAACCCGAAAGTTGTTCGGAGTCCCGGATGAGATCCCGGTCGACACGAGAGGTTCCGGAATGGTCCGGAGGTGAAGAATAATATACAGGAAGTCAAGTTTCGGCCACTGGGAACGTTTCGGGGGTTACCGGGACCACCGGAAGGGTCCCGGGGGTCCACCGGGTGGGGCCACCTGTCCCGGAGGGCCCCGTGGGCTGAAAGTGGAAGGGAACCAGCCCTTAGTGGGCTGGGGCGCCCCCCTTGGGCCTCCCCCATGCGCCTAGGGTTGGGAACCCTAGGGGGGAGCTTCCCCCTTGCCTTGGGGGGCAAGGCAACCCCTTCCCCCCTTGGCCCCCCCCCCTTGGAGATCCTGTAACACCCTGAGAATCATGCTACAGTAACCCCCTGTGATTAAGCTAATCATGTTGCTAAACAGGGCTTGATCACATATGAATCACACCCTTTTCAAACTCCTAGTTCAAACTTCAATTAAATTTAAAAGTGGAAAATAAAAGTTTTCAAAAATTTAAACA